>NC_090241.1:36278140-36458140 GCF_024489055.1 Chanodichthys erythropterus
ATTTACTTATCTGATTTGCTAAATCGTGCACATGATTTACTATTTCATTCTCTCGATTCACTAGAGCATACAATTTACTAATTCGTTACCTCGATTCACTAGTGCGTACGATTTACTTATCTGATTTGCTAAATCGTGCACATGATTTACTATTTCGTTCCCTCAATTCACTAAATCGTGTGCACAATTTATTATTTTGTTCCCTCGATTTGCTAAACGATGTGGGGTTTCGTAAGTTTAAAAGAAAATTAAATCTATTTTTAATAAAAAGTATATTTGAGAAAGCCGTTTTTTCCATTAGCAATGCGAATTGGTGAAAAAAATGATGTCATATATATGTATATATAAATAGGACATACAGTATATCATATATATATATGATTAATCACAATTAATTGCATCTAACAAAAGTTTGTAAATATGTAACATATACACACACACACAGCCTATATATTTACATTGACCTATTATTTAAATTGTAAACTTTACATATACAGTGTTTTGCCTTTAATTTATGCTAGTTTCATAAAAAAATGCATTACAGTAATAAGAAATGAGGATAATGAAAACAACAGAAAAATGTAATACATTCAGACATTTACAGTAATAAGAATTTGAGAAGAAAATGTGCTTAATTATCACAAGGCTTACATTTTTTTTTATGCAAAATTAATTATTTTACATTTTTTTCCATTGATTTGGGGGTGAAATGAGACCTAGACATGTTTTTCTTGAAATTCATCCAATTACTCCAGCACTTTGCCAATTAACAAAGCGGATGACACTTTGCATTTCATCATTTCCATGAAAAGAAAAAGACCATATGTGGGTCACAAAAACCTTAGAAAATAGTTAAAAACGGCAGTCATTACCTTCTTTACAGTAAATGAATTACACACTTTAGTGTGACACAGATGTGTGTGAAGAGAGACCGCGAGTATGTTCTCCCATAATAAGCGAGGGCCAATAAATAAGGGAGGTTACACAAGTGTTATTAAATGTCAAAATGATTACTGTGTCAGCGAACGGCTGGCTTATTCGAGCTGAACACGTCGCGTTGAGCTCTCGTCACAAACCACCTCAATGAACAAAAGAATCCACTCTTATTATAAACTTATGTCCCAACACGTTAAACCTTTTGCTCACATTCATTGTTTCTGAACGCTTGTATACAGAATTCATTTTCCTGACTGCAGCTCTATGAGATGCTTTTCACATTTAAAAGAACAGTTCACCCTAAAAGGAAAACTCAGTCATCATTTACTCACCCACATGTTGTTCCAAACCTCTATGACTTTCTTGCTTTCGTCTGTGAAACACAAAAGGAGACGTTTAGTAGAAAGTTCATGCTGCACTTTTGCATTCAATGAAATTGAAGAAAGCAGATGCTTTGTGAGAAAACAGGTCTAAATTGCAGATTGATTTTGGTAATCTTCCATTTGCATTTGTACATTGGCTCATAAACTGAACGCAGTGCACTATATGTGGGTGTGGGCATGAGATTTTTGAGCGACGGTGGAATAAAGAAAGCCATAATGCTCTGGAACCACGTGAGCGTGAGTAAATGATGACAGAATGCTCTTTATTGGGCGAACAATTCCTGTAAGTGTGCTTGTTTTGGTTTGTAGCTTGTGTTTGCTTGCTTTGGTGAGAAAGTACCTGAGCGCCTTTAACAGGGATATTTATTTTACCCTTCCGTAACCCTTTCGGAAATATATACTGCTGTTTACAACAGATGAAGAGCCTGTTTTAGATTTTCCATTCTGGAAACATCAAAAGTAAAATAAAAACTGGGTTAAAAACAACCCAAGTTGGATTGAAAATGGACAAACCCAGAGATTGGGCTTGATCAATCAGCATCTAACTGTTTTATAGTTTTGTGTGTTTGCTAAAGGAGCAGAGCTGCACATTAATAGTTAACATAAGAAGCTTCTCAACACTCTTCATATATGCATAACCTTTTCTTATGTACACAATATGGTTATGTCACGTGATGGCGACATGTTGCTTTTATTTCCCCTAAACGTCTTCAAACATGCCAGTAAAGACAGTTTGTTTCATGTTTACTTTGGTTATTCGAAATCATTAAATCCATAATCCTTCCTGCGGGGTTTTCAATCAGGTCTTTCTTATTGCGTAGCTTTTGCATTATAAATAATAAATGTCAGAGCAGACCTCGCTTCTTCGTAATGATTGTGACATTTCAAAATCAAAACGAGTGCACTCCACTTGCTGAAGAGTCAAATTTTCCCTCAACAAAAGACTTGACTCGAAGCCAACAAAATGACTAAGATCAGCACTTTGGTTATCATCAGACGCTCTGTCATTTTTCTGTTGCTTTTCATGCACTCAACTCCAGCACAATCCGCTCTGTCAACTCCAGAAGAACAGGCTGATTCTGAGAGCTGAGATTGAAAGAAAACATATTCCTCTTCTTTCTCAGATTAATCGATGGAGCGCACCTGTCTGTGTCTGTCTGTTAATTTAATACTAGAAATCTCATTTTATAATATAGAAAATATATATTTTAACACAAAAATAAGAGCAAAAAATATTGATCCACATTTGGCTGAAGCTTTGTGATTTTATACATGAGCTCAGGGAAAAAGATGGCGTATCTTTATCAATAGGACATATTTTTATATACTCTAATTAGACTCTTAAAGTCTCTCGTGTCGTTAATTCTCACTGTCAAAAAACACACTGTATTTAATAGAAATAATAATCTAGAAAAAATATTAAAGATAATAATATAAGATGTTATAGCTAAGAACGTGTGTGTGTGTATATATATATATATATATATATATATATATATATATATATATATATATATATATATATATATATATAGCTATAATATACATTTATATATATTATGTATATGTATGTATGTATCTGTATACATATATACATATATATGCATAATACATTAATTTGAAAATTACATATATTTAATGTATAATAATCATAATAATAATAATGAATAAATTAGAAAAAATACATGACAGTTAATATTATATAATGTAATAAATAAAAAGTAATAAGTACATTTTTAGTTAATAACATAAAAATAACAATAATGTGTGTGTAAGAATAATAATTCATTTGAAAAAAGCATTTATTGTTAATTAAGTAAGAATAATAATGTATTATATATATGCATATTCTATGTATATATGAAGAATAATACATTTGAAAAAGCACATTTTATAGTTTATGAATATATAAGAATAAATATTTAAAAAGTGTACATTATAGATAAGATATAAGAACAATGATTAAGATTATAGACAGACAGCTTGAGAGTGACTCCCGAAGGACCAGCACCACATCCTCTTGTACCACTGTTTGAAGAATTTATCTTCCAGAATCTGGCAGTAAGGTGTGGGAGTTCACTTTTAGTCAATCTCTTATCCTGAAATGTCCATCTTGCAGAGATGGACTAAATGATCTTCCAAAACTTCCTGCCAGATTCTGGAAGATAAATTCTTCAAACAGTGGTACAAGAGGATGTGGTGCTGGTCCTTCAGGAGTCACTCTCAAGCTGTCTGTCTATAAGGCCTATAAAAACCCAGTCTTCATGTACTTTATAACACTTCAGCTTGTGATTCTTATTAAGAGCGGGTCATTTTTTAGGATTCTTCACCTAACCTAAGTCTCTGAGATCCTGACACCTCACACTTCTGAAGACTCCAGGTAGGTTTCAGTACTGGGAAATGGTGGCGCTGGAGACTAAAGGGTTCCTGATGGTTTCACACTTAATTCTTCACCTTAATTCTTAATTATTTTGCAGTTAACGTGTCTTTTCTTCTCCAGCTGTTTTTGTATGACCCCGCTGACCCAATGAGCATTTCACTGTCCAATGGTCATGCTTTAACTTTGCAATTTCTAGTATTACATGAGTATTTAATAATTTTTGACTTTTCAGTCTGAGTTAAATCTCTTTTTTGGCTCATTTTATCTGTAAAAGAAAACCTGCCTAATAATTCTGCACACCTGAATATAGGGCATTCTTCATTTCCAGCCTTCATGAACAATTATATATCACTTATAAATGATTAAAAACAATATTAATAGTAGTTATTAAGATTGATGTGGATTGGAATTGGTAAAATGTGCTTGGAAAAAAAATATGATCAGAAAATCAACTTGCCTAATAATTCTGCACTCCCTGTATATTATATATATATATATATATATATATATATATATATATATATATATATATATATATATATATATATATATATATATATAATATATATATATATTAGATAACAAGAATTATACAAGAAAATTAGAAAAAATATGAAAATTATTAAATTTAATATAAATTAGAAAAAACTTGCATATCACAGTTAAAACATAAGAATAATAATGTATAATTATAATAATTATTATAATGTATAATAATGTAATAAAGAATAAGACAAAGGTGTATATTATAGCTAATAATATATTAGAATAATACTGATAAAATACTGATAATAATGATGATGATGATGGTCATGATTATGATGATTCAATTGGAAAAATCTAACAAAAATACAACAATAAATTAACCAATACACTTCTTAATAACCTGAGTGGTGTTCGCCGTGTTTCTATGTGGTATAAATCACTAACACACAGTCTGAGCAGCAGTAATGCTGATGTTTGCCTTTGACCAAACCCAAATGAACACTGATACACAACAACACAGTCTGACCCTCACACGGCCGCGCACGTGTCTCTGCTGTAAATCCAGTGTTTTATAGGCACTCTGTGTGATTGACAAACTTCATCTGATCTTTCAATGGCTCTCGGGTTTCTGAGAGTAACGTGAGTACAGGTTCAATCCGACACATTGTCTGGACAACTCGTGCGATTCGAGATGTTTGGGCAACATTCCCCAACAGCTTTATTCATACAGCGCTGACCGCGTTCGCTAAGAGACACAATCTAGACTTACACTCGCCCTGCTGCGCATTATAATGAGCTAGTCATAATTACACATAATTGCAGTGTTCTCACATCTCAACAACAGGTTTGAAGTAAGTACACAGTTAGCCAAGACAGTTTGCCAGAACAATAGCTGGTGAATTTTGATTGTAATTATTAGTGCATCAGTCTTTTGTTAATTGTAAGTCGCAGAAAGCAGCACTTCTCAACTGGTTTTGTTCCAAATCTTGCACTAGACATCAAGTGGTTCCACAACTGTTTATCATATGAGAGTAAACAAAAATGTCCTTAAAACATTGAAACTCCAATGTTGATTCTAAATGCTTCATGCTCTAATAATTATTGGCTGCTGAAAGCATGAAACCATTTGTGCTCAAATACCTAATGGAATTTATTTTGATATCAAACGCATGATTATTCACATTTTTTAAATATGCATTTATTGATTTTGAACAGACCTGTGAGTCGTTTTTAGGATCTGATCCATCAGTTGAGATTCACTCACACGCAATTCAAACAGAAAATGACTATGATCACATGTGCAGCAATATGATTATTTCCAATGATCAGAGTAAGATGTGAACATAACACATCATTCCTGTTTACATGATTATTCTTACACTCTCGAAAATGCTGCGTTAAAAACAACCCAAATTGGGGTGAAAATGGACAAACCCAGAGATTGGGTTGTTTTAACCCAGTAGTTGGGTTGTTTTAACCAGGTGAATGGGTTAACCCAGCGAATGGGTTGTTTTAACCCAGTGGTTGAGCTGTTTTAACCCAGCGAATGTGTTGTTTTAACCCAGCAAATGGGTTGTTTTAACCCAGCGAATGGGTTGTTTTAACCCAGTGGTTGAGTTGTTTTAACCCAGCAACTGAGTTATTTTAACCCAGCGAATGGGTTGTTTTAACCCAGCAAATGGGTTGTTTTAACCCAGCGAATGGGTTGTTTTAACCCAGTGGTTGAGCTGTTTTAACCCAGCGAATGTGTTGTTTTAACCCAGCAAATGGGTTGTTTTAACCCAGCGAATGGGTTGTTTTAACCCAGTGGTTGAGTTGTTTTAACCCAGCAACTGGGTTATTTTAACCCAGCGAATGGGTTGTTTTAACCCAGTGGTTGAGTTGTTTTAACCCAGCAACTGGGTTATTTTAACCCAGTGAATGGGATGTTTTAACCCAGCAATTGGGTTGTTTTAACCTAATGAATGGGTTGTTTTAACCCAGCAATTGGGTTGTTTTAGACCAGTGGTTGGGTTGTTTTAACCCAGCGATTGGGTTGTTTTAACCCAGCGATTGGGTTGTTTTAACCAGGTAAATGGATTAACCCAGCAAATAGGTTGTTTTAACCCAGCAATTGGGTTATTTTAACCCAGAAAATGGGTTGTTTTAACCCAGCGATTGGGTTGTTTTAACCAGGTGAATGGATTAACCGAGCAAATAGGTTGTTTTAACCCAGCAATTGGGTTATTTTAACCCAGCAAATGGGTTGTTTTAAACCAGTGGTTGGGTTGTTTTAACCCAGCGATTGGGTTGTTTTAACCAGGTAAATGGATTAACCCAGCAAATAGGTTGTTTTAACCCAGCAATTGGGTTATTTTAACCCAGCAAATAGGTTGTTTTAACCCAGCGATTGGGTTATTTTAGCCCAGCAAATGGGTTGTTTTAACCCAGCGATTGGGTTGTTTTAACCAGGTGAATGTTTTAACCCAGCAAATAGGTTGTTTTAACCCAGCAATTGGGTTATTTTAACCCAGCAAATGGGTTGTTTTAACCCAGCGATTGGGTTGTTTTAACCAGGTGAATGGATTAACCCAGCAAATAGGTTGTTTTAACCCAGCAATTGGGTTATTTTAACCCAGCAAATAGGTTGTTTTAACCCAGCGATTGGGTTATTTTAACCCAGCAAATGGGTTGTTTTAACCCAGCGATTGGGTTGTTTTAACCAGGTGAATGTTTTAACCCAGCAAATAGGTTGTTTTAACCCAGCAAATGGGTTGTTTTAACCCAGCAATTGGGTTGTTTTAACCAGGTGAATGGATTAACCCAGCAAATAGGTTGTTTTAACCCAGCAATTGGGTTGTTTTAACCCTGCGATTGGGTTGTTTTAACCCAGTGAATGGGTTGTTTTAACCCAGCAATTGGGTTGTTTAACCCAGTGGTTGGGTTGTTTTAACCCAGCGATTGGGTTGTTTTAACCAGGTAAATGGATTAACCCAGCAATTGGGTTATTTTAACCCAGCAAATGGGTTGTTTTAACCCAGCGAATGGTTTGTTTTAACCCAGTGAATGGGTTGTTTTAACCCAGCAATTGGGTTGTTTAACCCAGTGGTTGGGTTGTTTTAACCAGGTGAATGGGTTGTTTTAACCCAGTGGTTGGGTTGTTTTAACCAGGTGAATGGGTTGTTTTAACCCAGTGGTTGGGTTTTTTTTAACCAGGTGAATGGGTTAATCCAGCAAATGGGTTGTTTTAACCCAGCGATTTGGTTGTTTTAACCCAATGATTGGGTTGTTTTAACCCAGCGAATGGGTTGTTTTTACCAGGTGAATGGGTTGTTTTATGTGAGAGGTTGGGTTGTTTTAACTCAGCGAATGGGTTGTTTTAACCCAGTGGTTGAGTTGTTTTAACCCAGCAATTGGGTTATTTAAACCCAATGAATGGGTTGTTTTAACCCAGCAATTGGGTTGTTTTAACCTAATGAATGGGTTGTTTTAACCCAGCAATTGGGTTGTTTTAGACCAGTGGTTGGGTTGTTTTAACCAGGTAAATGGGTTGCTTTAACCCAGCAATTGGGTTGTTTTAACCCAGCGGTTGGGTTGTTTTAACCCAGCGATTGGGTTGTTTTAACCCAGCGGTTGGGTTGTTTTAACCCAGCGAATGTGTTGTTTTAACCCAGCAAATGGGTTGTTTTAACCCAGCGAATGGGTTGTTTTAACCCAGTGGTTGAGTTGTTTTAACCCAGCAACTGAGTTATTTTAACCCAGCGAATGGGTTGTTTTAACCCAGCAAATGGGTTGTTTTAACCCAGCGAATGGGTTGTTTTAACCCAGTGGTTGAGCTGTTTTAACCCAGCGAATGTGTTGTTTTAACCCAGCAAATGGGTTGTTTTAACCCAGCGAATGGGTTGTTTTAACCCAGTGGTTGAGTTGTTTTAACCCAGCAACTGGGTTATTTTAACCCAGCGAATGGGTTGTTTTAACCCAGTGGTTGAGTTGTTTTAACCCAGCGATTGGGTTGTTTTAACCCAGCGATTGGGTTGTTTTAACCCAGCGATTGGGTTGTTTTAACCAGGTAAATGGATTAACCCAGCAAATAGGTTGTTTTAACCCAGCAATTGGGTTATTTTAACCCAGAAAATGGGTTGTTTTAACCCAGCGATTGGGTTGTTTTAACCAGGTGAATGGATTAACCGAGCAAATAGGTTGTTTTAACCCAGCAATTGGGTTATTTTAACCCAGCAAATGGGTTGTTTTAAACCAGTGGTTGGGTTGTTTTAACCCAGCGATTGGGTTGTTTTAACCAGGTAAATGGATTAACCCAGCAAATAGGTTGTTTTAACCCAGCAATTGGGTTATTTTAACCCAGCAAATGGGTTGTTTTAACCCAGCGATTGGGTTGTTTTAACCAGGTGAATGGATTAACCCAGCAAATAGGTTGTTTTAACCCAGCAATTGGGTTATTTTAACCCAGCAAATAGGTTGTTTTAACCCAGCGATTGGGTTATTTTAACCCAGCAAATGGGTTGTTTTAACCCAGCGATTGGGTTGTTTTAACCAGGTGAATGTTTTAACCCAGCAAATAGGTTGTTTTAACCCAGCAATTGGGTTATTTTAACCCAGCAAATGGGTTGTTTTAACCCAGCAATTGGGTTGTTTTAACCAGGTGAATGGATTAACCCAGCAAATAGGTTGTTTTAACCCAGCAATTGGGTTAATTTTAACCCAGCAATTGGGTTATTTTAACCCAGCAAATGGGTTGTTTTAACCCTGCGATTGGGTTGTTTTAACCCTGCGATTGGGTTGTTTTAACCCAGTGAATGGGTTGTTTTAACCCAGCAATTGGGTTGTTTAACCCAGTGGTTGGGTTGTTTTAACCCAGCGATTGGGTTGTTTTAACCAGGTAAATGGATTAACCCAGCAATTGGGTTATTTTAACCCAGCAAATGGGTTGTTTTAACCCAGCGAATGGTTTGTTTTAACCCAGTGAATGGGTTGTTTTAACCCAGCAATTGGGTTGTTTAACCCAGTGGTTGGGTTGTTTTAACCAGGTGAATGGGTTGTTTTAACCCAGTGGTTGGGTTGTTTTAACCAGGTGAATGGGTTGTTTTAACCCAGTGGTTGGGTTTTTTTTAACCAGGTGAATGGGTTAATCCAGCAAATGGGTTGTTTTAACCCAGCGATTTGGTTGTTTTAACCCAATGATTGGGTTGTTTTAACCCAGCGAATGGGTTGTTTTTACCAGGTGAATGGGTTGTTTTATGTGAGAGGTTGGGTTGTTTTAACTCAGCGAATGGGTTGTTTTAACCCAGTGGTTGAGTTGTTTTAACCCAGCAATTGGGTTATTTAAACCCAATGAATGGGATGTTTTAACCCAGCAATTGGGTTGTTTTAACCTAATGAATGGGTTGTTTTAACCCAGCAATTGGGTTGTTTTAGACCAGTGGTTGGGTTGTTTTAACCAGGTAAATGGGTTGCTTTAACCCAGCAATTGGGTTGTTTTAACCCAGCGGTTGGGTTGTTTTAACCCAGCGATTGGGTTGTTTTAACCAGATAAATGGATTAACCCAGCAAATAGGTTGTTTTAACCCAGCAATTGGGTTATTTTAACCCAGCAAATGGGTTGTTTTAACCCAGCGATTGGGTTGTTTTAACCAGGTGAATGGATTAACCCAGCAAATAGGTTGTTTTAACCCAGCAATTGGGTTATTTTAACCAAGCAAATAGGTTGTTTTAACCCAGCGATTGGGTTATTTCAACCCAGCAAATGGGTTGTTTTAACCCAGCAATTGGGTTGTTTTAACCAGGTGAATGGATTAACCCAGCAAATGGGTTGTTTTAACCAGGTGAATGGATTAACCCAGCAAATAGGTTGTTTAAACCTAGCAATTGGGTTAATTTTAACCCAGCAAATGGGTTGTTTTAACCCAGCGATTTGGTTGTTTTAACCCAATGATTGGGTTGTTTTAACCCAGCGAATGGGTTGTTTTAACCAGGTGAATGGGTTATTTTATGTGAGAGGTTGGGTTGTTTTAACTCAGCGAATGGGTTGTTTTAACCCAGTGGTTGAGTTGTTTTAACCCAGCAACTGGGTTATTTAAACCCAGTGAATGGGATGTTTTAAACCAGCAATTGGGTTGTTTTAACCTAATGAATGGGTTGTTTTAACCCAGCAATCGGGTTGTTTTAGACCAGTGGTTGGGTTGTTTTAATCCAGTGGTTGGGTTGTTTTAACCCAGCGATTGGGTTGTTTTAACCAGGTAAATGGATTAACCCAGCAAATAGGTTGTTTTAACCCAGCAATTGGGTTATTTTAACCCAGCAAATGGGTTGTTTTAACCCAGCGATTGGGTTGTTTTAACCAGGTGAATGGATTAACCCAGCAAATAGGTTGTTTTAACCCAGCAATTGGGTTATTTTAACCCAGCAAATAGGTTGTTTTAACCCAGCAATTGGGTTGTTTTAACCAGGTGAATGGATTAACCCAGCAAATAGGTTGTTTAAACCTAGCAATTGGGTTAATTTTAACCCAGCAATTGGGTTATTTTAACCCAGCAAATGGGTTGTTTTAACCCAGCATTTGGGCTGTTTTAACCAGGTGAATGGATTAACCCAGCAATTGGGTTAATTTTAACCCAGCAACTGGGTTATTTTAACTCAGCAAATGGGTTGTTTTAACCCAGCGATTGGGTTGTTTTAACCCAGTGAATGGGTTGTTTTAACCCAGCAATTGGGTTGTTTAACCCAGTGGTTGGGTTGTTTTAACCAGGTAAATGGATTAACCCAGCAAATAGGTTGTTTTAACCCAGCAATTGGGTTATTTTAACCCAGCAAATGGGTTGTTTTAACCCAGCGATTGGGTTGTTTTAACCAGGTGAATGGATTAACCCAGCAAATAGGTTGTTTTATCCCAGCAATTGGGTTATTTTAACCCAGCAAATAGGTTGTTTTAACCCAGCGATTGGGTTATTTTAACCCAGCAAATGGGTTGTTTTAACCCAGTGATTGGGTTATTTTAACCCAGCAAATGGGTTGTTTTAACCAGGTGAATGGATTAACCCAGCAAATAGGTTGTTTTAACCCAGCAATTGGGTTATTTTAACCCAGCAAATAGGTTGTTTTAACCCAGCAATTGGGTTGTTTTAACCAGGTGAATGGATTAACCCAGCAAATAGGTTGTTTAAACCTAGCAATTGGGTTAATTTTAACCCAGCAATTGGGTTATTTTAACCCAGCAAATGGGTTGTTTTAACCCAGCATTTGGGCTGTTTTAACCAGGTGAATGGATTAACCCAGCAATTGGGTTAATTTTAACCCAGCAACTGGGTTATTTTAACTCAGCAAATGGGTTGTTTTAACCCAGCGATTGGGTTGTTTTAACCCAGTGAATGGGTTGTTTTAACCCTGCAATTGGGTTGTTTAACCCAGTGGTTGGGTTGTTTTAACCAGGTAAATGGATTAACCCAGCAAATAGGTTGTTTTAACCCAGCAATTGGGTTATTTTAACCCAGCAAATGGGTTGTTTTAACCCAGCGATTGGGTTGTTTTAACCAGGTGAATGGATTAACCCAGCAAATAGGTTGTTTTATCCCAGCAATTGGGTTATTTTAACCCAGCAAATAGGTTGTTTTAACCCAGCGATTGGGTTATTTTAACCCAGCAAATGGGTTGTTTTAACCCAGTGATTGGGTTATTTTAACCCAGCAAATGGGTTGTTTTAACCAGGTGAATGGATTAACCCAGCAAATGGGTTGTTTTAACCCAGCAATTGGGTTGTTTTAACCAGGTGAATGGATTAACCCAGCAAATAGGTTGTTTAAACCTAGCAATTGGGTTAATTTTAACCCAGCAATTGGGTTATTTTAACCCAGCAATTGGGATGTTTTTAACCAGGTGAATGGATTAACCCAGCAATTGGGTTAATTTTAACCCAGCAACTGGGTTATTTTAACCCAGCAAATGGGTTGTTTTAACCCAGCGATTGGGTTGCTTTAACCCAGCGATTGGGTTGTTTTAACCCAGTGAATGGGTTGTTTTAACCCAGCAATTGGGTTGTTTAACCCAGTGGTTGGGTTGTTTTAACCCAGCGATTGGGTTGTTTTAACCCAGTGGTTGGGTTTTTTTTAACCAGGTGAATGGGTTAATCCAGCAAATGGGTTGTTTTAACCTAGCGATTTGGTTGTTTTAACCCAATGATTGGGTTGTTTTAACCCAGCGAATGGGTTGTTTTAACCAGGTGAATGGGTTGTTTTATGTGAGAGGTTGGGTTGTTTTAACTCAGCGAATGGGTTGTTTTAACCCAGCAATTATGTTATGCGAATGGAATAACCCAGCGAATGGGTTGTTTTAATCCAATGATTGGGTTGTTTTAATTGTAAAAGTTGTAACTTCTTCCTGAGTCTCTCCATCAGTGTCGACTCCGGTTTGAACAATGTAAGGCTGAACACTTTCCTCATTTTGTCTGCGTGAGATTCTCCAGCTTTGTTGTTGTTGAGCTGTTAAAGCTCCGCCCTCTTCTGGAAAGGTGGCAGCTCATTTGCATTTAAAGGGACACACACAAAAACGGCGTGTTTTTGCTCACACCCAAATAGGGGCAAATTTGACAAGCTATAATAAATGATCTGTGGGGGATTTTGGGCTGAAACTTCACACACACATTCTGGAGAGACCAGAGACTTATATTAAATCTTGTGAAAGGGGCATTATAGGTCCCGTAAAAGACTGATGACCTGTTTTTGGAAGCTGATCCACCAGTTGAGATCCACTAACAAGCGATTCAAATGGAAATTGGAGTTTTTAGGAACATTTATAAAAGTGAAGATAGAAACTCTGTTTTCATGTAGTGAAAGTGATGTTTATCATATGAAAGTAAACTAAAATGTCCTTTGCATCTGTTTCTAAATATCTTGAATTTCAATGGTTTAAAAATGCTCTAAAAATGACTGGCTGCTAAAAGCCCAAAACCACTGAAATTAAAGAGATATTTGTGCCAAAATGCATCTATTTATCCTGTGATCAACATAATGCATATTTTTATATGCATTTGAATAGACCCTGTGACGCGTTTTTGGGACCTGATCCATTTTGGGAGATGCAATTCAAATGTAAAACGAGAGTTTTTAAGCACATCTCTGTAAAGTGTGCTGTGATGAAGTGAATGTGATCCTCACTGAATCGCTCTAATGCTCTCTCACCATGTGCACATTGAGCATCACAGCAGAAGATCATGTGACTCCTCTGGTGTGTGTCCATCTTCTGTGGATCAGAGGCCTGCAGACGCTCGCATCGCTCAGTCAAATGCAGAGTTTGCTGTTAGGATGATATTATAAGCTGTCCGGCCCTACGAGAGAAAAGAAACACAAAACGTTAATAAGTAATCATAAACCTCATCATGATGATTTGGCCTTTCCATGTTTTTGACAGCATCACGGACATATTTAAACATTACAGGGCTTCTCGTTCGGATCAGATCCACACTGAGGAATCACAACAAGTGTGACCTTTACCAAACATGGAGGATGAAAGAGAAAAGGTCACATGAGGAGGAGGAAGATGGAGGAGGAGGAGAGAAAACAAAAAGTAATCTTACAAATAATGCACAAAACAGCCACTTGCATCTGATTATTAGGGTTTTGAGGTGTTATTTTAGTATGTTTTCTATACTATTATTATAGTATGTATTATTAATTTAAATTATCTTTTATCTTTATATTTTCAGTTTTTATTTTAATTTTAGTATAAATGTTAGTCATTTTGTTGTTTGCTTTTGTCATTTTATTATTATTTTTTACATTTCTATTTAGCTTTAATTTATTTTTGTTTTAGTTTTTTAGTAATTTTTGTACTTTGACTTATTTTATTTCACTTCGATGTCAGGGCAACATTTTAAATTTTCATATATTTTTTCCCCTATTTTATTTTACTATTTTATTTTATTTTAAACAAAATTATTTAAAATTATTTAATAAAATATTTAAATACTTTAAAAATATTTAAATATTTTTAAAAACTAATTATTATCAGGGTGTTACTATGCAGTGTATTTTAGTATTAAATATATGCTATTATACAATTTATTATTATTTTGAATTATTTTTATTTTTATATTTTCAGGTTTTATTCAAATTTTTGTTTTAGTAATTTTGTTACTTGCTTTTGTCATTTTCTATAGTTTTTTTGTATTTCTTTTTAGCTTAAATTTAATTTTCAGTTTTAGTTTTAGTAATTTCAGTACTTTGACTTTTTATTGCAGTTTGTTCCAAAGGTAACATATCTAATTTTTGTTATCAATATCATCTAATATTTATTTATTTTATTTTATTTTATTTTGATTCAAAAAAAAAAAATTATGCAAACTTTATTTCAATTTTCAAAATGATTTTAAGAATTTTTCAAAGTTTTATTTTTTTATCTAATATATATAAATTTATTTTATTTCAGCTTTTTTTCAAATAGTTTAAAAACAATTAAAAAATGTTTTAATTAATTATCAGAGTGTTGCTATGCTGTTGCTAGGCAGTGTTATTTTAGTATTATTTAAATGCTATTTATTGTTTATTATTTGTTTAAATTGGCTTTTATTTTTAGATTTCTTATTTAAATTCTAGTGTAAGATTTAATAATTTTTTATTTTCTTTTGTCATTTTATTCATTTTTTATATTTCTTTTTAGCTTAATTTTAATTTCAGTTTTAGCTTTAGTAATTTTAGTGCTTTAACTTATTGCCAAGGTGACACATCTAATTTTCCTTTCATTTTTTCATCTAATATTTATATTTTGTTTTATCTCATCAGTTTCCACAGTGAAAAATAGCAACATCTAAATTTATTCAATTAAAAATATTAATTTAACGTAGCTGATTCGACCCAAATACATTCAATTATACCAACAAAATGACTTGTTAAAGGGTTAATCAGGTGAAATAGCTCTTTAAGGAAAGAATTGAAGGTTGCCACTTTTTACAATGCAGGGTTTTGTATATGATGCAATAGCACGGTACTGTATACATCAAAATACATGGTATTGTCATCTGATCTTATCATTTTACCACCCTAGTGTGTTTTTGTGCAGGTGAGCAGATCATAATGTGACGCAATCACAGCTTTACTCTGTTAAACGCAGTGAACATCAGACTTCTGCTGAAACTAAAGAAGATAAAGATCTGACGCAGCCTTTGTTGAAATGACAATACATGCTGCGACTTAATGAAGCAGCTTTTTAGTCAACATCTTTGAATTTGTCCTGTAAAAACCTACTTTGAGACCAGCAGAAAATAAGAATTGTGATTTTGTAATTGCATTAGGGCAGGAACGCACAGGACTCTTTGGGATTCAATCAAATTAAACACAGATATCTCAGATTGGATTGCTGCTAAATTAGATTTCTGGCTACCAAAAAACAAGGAATGTAATCTCATTCTGCCCCGAAAATATATAAAAAATCTGTTCCGTGCACAACAAACCGATGCTAATCTAAATCCATCAGATATATTAAAACACAAGGAAAATAAACTGGCAGAGAACATAACGTATGAAGACAAAACTGACCCAGAATCAGTCTGGATAAAACATCCTGTGGGAATTCCACCTATATGAGCATTATGAGATTAATGCTGCGCTCCATTCTCGGAAAGTCGGAATTTCCAAACTCCTACTTGGAAAAATGAAAATTTAAAACAACGAACCAGGTTATGATTGATTACTAAAACTAAAGTTATTAAAAACATTTCAGTTTTCATTTTAATTTTAGTTTGAATGTCATTATCATTTTAGTAGTTAGTTTAGTTAGTTTTAGTAATTTTAGTACTTTAACTAAAAAAAAATTATTTCAGTTATTTGCCAAGGCAACATTTCTAATTTAATTTTTTGATTATCTAATATTTATATTTTATTATTTTCAAGTTTAAGTTTTGGGTCATTATCTTTAACTAAAACTAAAACTTAAGCTATTAAAACCATTTTTTGTTAACCATTTCTAATTTAAAATTTTATTTTATTATGTTTATTTTTTACTGAATATTTATATTTTATTTCAGCTTTTTTCAAGTTTAAGTTTAGGGTTATCGTTAACTAAAAGTAAAACTAAGGCTATTAAAATAATTTTACATTAATTGAAATAAAGGTGATATATAAATATATATAAAATATATGTATATATATTAGATAAAAAAAAGTAGAAATGTTAGAAATGTTGTTTTAGAAACTAAAAAAGTAAATCTAATTTGAAGCACTACAATTACTGACAGGAAATCAATAAAAAATAAAAATACAACTGAAAAAATAAACCGAAATTAATTTAATATTTATATAATATTTTAGATTATATAATAAAATTTAATTATTTAAATAATAAATTATTAAATATTTAAATAAATATTTAATAATTTTATTTTAAAAAATTATACTACTACTAATATTTATTTTAAAAATGGCCAAAGCACATAGTAAAACCACAAAAAAATTATCCAAAAATACGATGAAAACTGAAAATATAAAAATAAAAGCACATTCAAAATATGAATAAAAACTCTAATAGCATTTACTAAAATAACCCTGGCCGAGACGCAGGTGTATGATGTCACGTGAACATGCGGCATCAGGTAAATGTAAACAGTTTATATAAACATGCTCAGGGTATTTTCTTAACCAGCTGCAGCACTTACAATCCAGTTTAACCCAGATATTCACGCTGACAAATAAACCTCTCCCATCATATGAGTGTAAGAGTTTAGCTAATCAAGAGCCCGTCCGCAGGTCCCTCGCCTGTCCTTGCATCTTCAGAGCGCCGCTAAAAGGTTCCGCTGAGGTAACGACACAAAGTGAGCCACTTATCAGATCATTGAGGTGCAGCAGATTCACACCAGACACCTTACTAAAACTAATAAGCTAAGTGTGCAGCGCAGCCGGCGACCGGCGGGGGTCTGGAGACACTCCTAATAATTGGGATGATCATCACACACACAAACACAAACGCACACATGCACATATAAGACACCTTATTCAAGAGTAATGCATAATGAACATGGTGAAATTGACTATTTTACTCAATATTTGGGTGTTCTGCATATTTTTATGCTTACTAAAGCATCATATCATTAATTTAGCAACATTTAAATGTCAAACTCGATTGTAAGTTACTTTTAAAAGTAATGCATTACAATGTTGCGCTACTCCCTAAAAAAGTAACAAATTGTGTTAGTTACTTTTTATGGAAAGTAATGTGTTACGTTTCTTTTGTGTTACTTTTTCTTATCTGGGCTGGGTTTGTTTTTTAATTACTTTTTGGCAAATGTTAAGTCCCTTTCACACCAAAAGTGAAATAAATGAGCCTCAGGCCGAAGGAAATGCAAACTCACACCTGTAAGCCTGTGTTTATAAGTATTGCTGAACTGAAGGTCAGCAGAAAAGACATTGCTTAATAAAGTGAGATTAAATACATAAAGTGTATTTGTGTCATTTAATATATTTAATTATTGCTGGTTTGCGTAATATTTTGAGTTTGCGTTTCACTGTTTTTATTTAGATTTTGAGGAATACTGAATCAGTTTTGTGTGAGAGGAGTAGAAGTGTTCGCATTTAGTCTAGAACTACAATCTGCTACAATATTGTTACATTATGATGAAACCTCACTTAGAAAATTTACCCTCAAAATCAAAATTATTGTACAAAAAAAAAGCTAAACTTTGACAAAAAGTAATTTTATTGTCATAATTGTGATTTCATAATATTTAGATATGAATCCAACTGGAAAATACTTGTGAAAAGAGTCTTTCAGTCAGCATCTGCAGCATCTGCTGGTAAAAGTGATCATTTTTTTACTTTTAAAACTGCATTTTCCAAAAGATGGGCAAAAATCTTACACTAAACCATGTCAAATTATCCATGCTATCTTCATGAATGAAAGTTAGAAATGTGGGTCTTTTATAAAGTGAATTTTACATAAAAAGCTGTTTTGTATAAAAATAGTTTTTTATTTATTTATATAAATTTATATAATTATATAATTTTTATAATCCTCCAAAAACTGCACACATATGAAGCAAAAACATTAATAAACAAAGTAAAATTACATTTGTTTTAAAAAAAAACAATTATTTTGTTACAAAATTACATTTTGTTGTCTGGGGTCTCTGGAGACCCCAAAGATCCTGAGTGTGACTTTTTTTTCTACACTAACATAAAAACAAGATATCACTCCAATTATTTTTTTCATTCAGATCTTGAAAGTGTTAACCACTGTACAAAGTTTCATGTCATTCAGACAAAGAGAACATTTTTTTTATTTTAGCAAACGTTGTTTGGGGTCTAAAAAGTAACGCAAAAATAACTAAAATAAATGGGTCAGTCAATAAATGGGAAAACAAAGTAACCTGCATTTGAAAAAGTAACTCAGATATTTTGTTGTCAATTTAAAAGTAATGCGTTATTTTACTAGTTACTTAAATAAGTAATCGGATTACATAACTTGCGTTACTTGTAATGTGTTACCCCCAACACTGATTGTAAGAGACTAGTATTTCTAGTACACTATTTTATGTGGAGTGTTTCAAATCAATCACTTATAAACAGGGCCTAAAATTAACACAATGCAATGTTGTGAGAACATGAATGTGAACAAATGTCGCTCAGGACAATACTGTTTAAAATGGACCTATAATGCTCCTTTCACAAGATGTAATATCAGTCTCTGGTGACTCCAGAATGTTTCAGCTCAAAATACCCCACAGAGCATTTATTATAGCTTGTCAAATTTGCCACTATTTGGGTGTGAGCAAAAACACGCTGTTTTTGTGTGTGTCCCTTTAAATGCAAATGAGCTGCTGCTCCAGAAGAGGGCGGAGCTTTATCAGCTCAACAACAACAAAGCTGGAGAATCTCACGCAGACAAAATGAGGAAAGTGTTCAGCCTTACATTGTTCAAACCGACACTGATGGAGAGACTCAGGAAGAAGTTACAACTTTTAGAATGTCTTTTCTGTCACTTTTGTTCAATTTAAAGCATCTTTGATGAATGAAAATATGAATTTCTTTTAAAAATTCTGAAGCCAAATGTTTCTTTGGTACTGTGTATATACACTGCCATAGTCTTTCTGCTTTTGTATGGCACTGCTGCAATCTTTAATTTCTCTCCAAACTTTCTCATCTACATTAAGAGGATTCAAACCAAGTTACAATTGATTGGACAACAAACCACATTACAGCACAAGCTCAAACGCTATCAGGGCAGAATCACTCTCAGCACATCTGAAAGGCTTGAAGGAATGCCGCGCGGGTTATGTAATGTGTCGGCAATATTCCAGCAGTTCATCTAGAAGAATAAAGAATGACAGGTTTATCTTGACAACATCACAATGTTCTCCAGAGCCAAAGTTTGGAAAAATCTCTCCCCGAGAAGTGAACATCTCATTCCATGCTTCGAAAAAGCCACATTTGAGGAAGAAGCACATGCATCTAAACCCTATTAAACATACTGTATCTGGTCATTTAAAGGATTAGTTCACTTCAGAATTAAACTTTCATGATAATTTACTCACCTTCATGTCATCCAAGATGTTTATGTCTTTCTTTCTTCAGACGAAAAGAATTGAAGGTTTTTGAGGATGTATGACCTTTCCAACATGATTACGTAATGTGTGGCGCAGTGCAAGATGAGCATTTGTGGTTAAAAAGTATATAAAATTTTTATTTTTTTTAGTAAATGGCTGATGGTTTCTCTAGATTAGACTCTTATTCCTCGTCTGGGATCATGTAGAGCTCTTTGAAGCTGCACTGAAACTGACATTTAGACCTTCAACCCGTTGAACCCCAGTGAAGTCCACTATATGGAGAAAAATCCTGGAATGTTTTCCTCAATTTCTTTTCGACTGAAGAAAGAAAGACATGAACATCTTGTATGACATGAGGGTGAGTGAATTATGAGGAAATTTGAATTCTGAAGTGAACTAATCCTTTAAGAAATTAAAACAATAGTTCACCCAAAAATGACAATTTACTCACCATCTTACACTCTAAAAAATGCTGGGTTAAAAACAACCCAAGTTGGGTTGAAAATGGACAAACCCAGCGACTGGGTTGTTGAAACCCAGTGGCTGGGTTAAATGTTTGCCCAACCTGCTGGGTAGTTTTATTTAAACCAACTATTGTTTAAAAATTGCTCTATGGCTAGCTTAAAGTGAACCCAAAATAGTTGGGAAATTAAAAACCAGATGCAATTTGAGGCAACAATAATAGACAAAAGGTGAATGTTTATTAATAGGCTTTAATATTTTATTAATATAAATTTAATAGTTTAATAGTTTATTAATATACATTTATTAATAAGCAATTTAATAAATGTTTATTGTTTAATAATTATTCATTTAACATTAATAAATGTTCATTTCCAACATACTTTGGGTTCATTTTAATTAAGCAATACAGTAATTTTTAAACAATAGTTGGTTTAAATAAAACTACCCAGCAGGTTGGGCAAACATTTAACCCAACCACTGGGTTAAAACAACCCAATTGCTGGGTTTGTCCATTTTCAACCCAACTTGGGTTGTTTTTAACCCAGCATTTTTTAGAGTGTATCGTTCCATACCTGCACATTTTAAAAAATTATATGATCAATAAGTCATCATGGGCGTGTAGCAACCAATGTTTTTCCAATTAATTTAACCAATTTCAACTTATAAAAATAAAAAAATCAGTTTAATATAACTACAAAAATTAAAACATTTTTAGAACATTTTACAGTGCAATGCTATTAATTTCTTTCTTAAGCATTCTTAAATCCAGATACACTTACTGAAAAAGCAAAATGACTTAAAATATTAAGTTTTCTGAAAAATGTCAAAAGTAAGTGATTTTATCCTTAAGAACAAATATCAGCCAATAGGGGTTAAACTTCATTCAAGTGGAAAACAAGATTATTTGTTACATTCTAAAAAATGCTGGGTTAAAAACAACCCAAGTTGGGTTAAAAATTGACAAATTCAGCCAATGGGTTGTTTTAACCCAGCAGTTGGGTTAAATGTTTGCCCAACCTGCTGGGTAGTTTTATTTAACTCAACTATTGTTTAAAAATGACTGTATTGCTTACTTAAAATGAACCCAAAGTATGTTGAAAATTAACATTTATTAATAAGTTTAATGAATAATAATTAAACAATAAACTATTATTAATAAATGTTCACCTTTTGATTATTCTTGTTGCCTCTAGTAATTTTGTGTCTGATTTTGTGTTCATTTTAAGCCAGACATACATTCATTTTTAAACTATAGTCGCGTTAAATAAAAATGCCCAGCATGTTGGGCAAACATTTAACCCAGTCGCTGGCTTAAAACAACCCAATCTCTGGGTTTGTCCTTTTTCAACCCAACTTGGATCACGCATTTTTCAGTAAACAAAACTTAATATCTTCAGTCATTTTGCTTTTTCAGTAAATGTATCTTGATTTAAGAATGTTTAAGATATTCATACTGGAAAACAAGACAAAAATACATCATTTTATGCACACTCTAAAAAATGCTGGGTTAAAAACAACCCATGTTGGGTTGAAAATGGACAAACCCAGCAATTGGGTTAAATGTTTGTCCAACGTGCTGGTCAGTTTAATTTAACTCAGCTATTGTTTAAAAATGACTATATGGCTGGCTTAAAATTAACCCAAAATATGTTGGAAATTAAAAATCAGACATATAATTACTAGAGGCAACAATAATAATCAAAAGGTGAACATTTATTGATAAGCAATTTAATAAATGTTTATTGTTTGATTATTATTGAATAAAGTTATTAATAAATGTTAATTTATTAAACATTAATAATTTCCAGCATAATTTGGGTTCATTTTAAGCGAGCAATGCAGTAATTTTGAACAGTATTTGGGTTAAATAAAACAACCCAATCACTGGGTTTGTCCATTTTCAACCCAACTTGGGTTGTTTTTAACCCAGCATTTTTAGAGTGCATGTGCCATATTTGAATATGTGCAACTTGAGAGCAGATTATCAGAAAATAACATCTTAAATTTACATCTCATGTCGCACAGACTATTTTCATGGTGTTTATTGTTCCTTTTTTTAAGTGCTTTACAGCTTCCGTTCCAAAACATTTACTGTAGTGTGAACATTTACCTAAACATTGAGGTGAATTTTCATTTTTAGATGAACTTTCACTGCTCACAGCGAGCAAACCAAGCTGTTACCTACTGACAACAACACGGCAACAAAATAAGACGAGACAAAGCAAGCAAGTTGTTCTTTTGACGAGCGAGGAGAAATATCTTTTTAGTTAGGCTGTCAGAGCGAATGTCGCATTATGTGGACTACAGATTTTTGCCATCTAGTAAAGTTACATAAGCTACTTTCAGCTCATGACACACTTAAATAAGCAAAGGTTACACAACCTCGCTAACTGCACTTTGCCTTTGAATAGCCCTACAAATGAAGTAGGTGTACAGGAATTTACAAGAGCTGACGAGAAAACATTGCGGTGGATTCCTGCCTTTGTTTGGAGGGTTGCACATTAAAACCTGTTTTTGCATTAGAAATAAAGTCCAGCTGGATGGTATTTCCTCCCTAACGGCTGACTCACAGGAAGTAAGAAGAGGAAGAGGAAAAAAAATAAGAGGAGAATTATGAAAAACATAAAGTCGAACTCAGTGCAGGATTGAAAAGAGAAGGTTGAAAAACATGATACACAAAGCCATCAGGCTTTTTAGCGAGCGAGAGAGAAAGTGAGGGGGGAGGAAGTGTTGTTTTTCACCATTATGCGCGCGGCCCCTGCTTACGGATTCAGAGAGGAGGGTGTTCGGAAAGTGTTGGAGGCTTTCATTGAGGCATTAATGTTTTAAGAGTAACATGGCTTTTTTATCAGAAGTACATTTTTCCCATTTCTCTCTTGGCTCTTGATGTAAGCTGTGTGTTAGTGTGCGTAACAGGATTTTCCTTTTATCTCACATGATTATGTTACCACACTGGTCTCTCTCTCTTTCTATCTGGATCATTGTGGACTCTGTCTATCGCGGGTTTAGGACCAGCGCCAACGCTAGCAACAAACACTGGATAAACAGATGAGATGTCCATGAAAATTCCTCAAGCATGTTGTTTATTCCTAATGAAACACATTTATAATTTCATCGGTTAATGGGTTTATAGATGCCACAAGAGTTCAGATGTGTGTATGTGCTGCAGATCCAGCTTTTCTTGAAGGGTTTCACTGTTTTAATCTCCTCTTTTGCCTTTAGTTTAAATGATTATGAGGATAGATAGATAGATAGATAGATAGATAGATAGATAGATAGATAGATAGATAGATAGATAGATAGATAGATAGAGAGATAGAGAGATAGATAGAGAGATAGATAGATAGATAGATAGATAGATAGATAGATAGATAGATAGATAGATAGATAGATAGAGAGATAGAGAGATAGATAGAGAGATAGATAGATAGATAGATAGATAGATAGATAGATAGATAGATAGATAGATAGATAGATAGATAGATAGATAGATAGATAGATAGATAGATAGAGAGATAGATAGATAGATAGATAGATAGATAGATAGATAGATAGATAGATAGATAGATAGATAGATAGATAGATAGATAGAATGATAGAACAATATATAGAATGACAAAAAGAATGATAAAAAAGAATGATAGATAGATAGTTAGATAGATAGAGAGATAGAGAGAAAGAAAGAACAATAGATAGAATGATAGAATGATGGATAGAACGATAGAAATAACAATAGATAGACAAATAGATAGAATGATAGAACAATATATAGAATGACAAAAAAATGATAAAAAAGAATGAGATAGATAGATAGAGAGAAAGAACAATAGATAGAATGATAGAATAATGGATAGAATGATAGAAATAACAATAGATAGATTGATAGATAGATAGATAGATAGAATGACAGAATGAACAATAGAACGAACAAAAGAATGATAGATAAAACAAACAATAGAACAAATGAAAGAACGATAGAACGAATGAAAGAACGATAGATAGATAGATAGATAGATAGAGAGAGAGAAAGAACAATAGATATAATGATAGAATGATGTATAGAATGATAGAAATAACAATAGATAGATAAAAAGATAGAATGACAGAATGAACAATAGAATGAACAAAAGAATGATAGATAAAACAAACAATAGAACAAATGAAAGAACGATAGAATGAATGAAAGAACGATAGATAGATAGATAGATAGATAGATAGATAGAACAAAAGAATGATAGAACAAATGAACAATAAAATTAACTATAGATAGAACAAACTAACGATAGAATGAACAAACCAACAAATGATAGATAGAATGAACGAACAATAGAATGAACGAAAGAATGATAGATAAAACGAACGATAGAACAAATGAAAGAACGATAGATAGAACAAATGATAGATAGATAGATAGATAGATAGATAGATAGAACGAAAGAATGATAGATAGAACAAATGAACAATAAAACTAACTATAGATAGAACAAACGAACAATAGAATGAACAAATAATAGATAGAACAAACAAACCAAGAAATTATAGATAGATAGAATGATAGATGTTAGAAGAAATGAAAGAAAGATCGATAGATAGAACAAATGATAGATAGAATGATAGATAGAACGAATGATAGATAGATCAAACGAAAGAATGATAAATAAAACGAATGATAGATAGAACGAACAATAGAACAAACGAAAGAATGATAGATAGAACAAATGAACGATAAAACAAATTATAGATATAACGAACTAACAATAGATAGAACAAACGAACGTCAGAATGAACAAATGATAGATAGATAGAACGAATGATAGAACAAATGAATGATAGAATGAACAATTGAACAATAGATAGATAAAACAAACAAACGATAGAACAAACAAATGATAGAACAAATGAACAAAAGATAGAACAAACAATAGAACAAACAATAGAACGAACGATAGATAGAACGAACAAATGAACGAACAATAGAACGAACAAAAGAATGATAGATAGAACAAATGAACGATAAAACAAATGATAGATAGAACGAACTAACGATAGATAGAACAAACGAACGACAGAATGAACAAATGATAGATAGAACGAACGATAGAACAAATGAACGATAGAATGAACAATCGAACAACCAAACGATAGAACGAACAAATGATAGATGGAAAGATAGAATGAACAACTGAACAAAAGATAGAACAAACAATAGAACAAACAATAGAACGAACGATAGATAGAACGAACAAATGAACGAACAATAGAACAAACGAAAGAATGAACGAACAATAGATAGATAGATAGATAGAACAAACGACAGACGAAGATAGGTAGAACTAACAAAAGAATGATAGATAGATAGATAGATAGATAGATAGATAGAACGATAGATAGATAGAACGATAGATAGAACGATAGAACGATAGAACGATAGATAGATAGATAGATAGATAGATAGATAGATAGATAGATAGATAGATAGATAGATAGATAGATAGATAGAACGATAGAACGATAGAACGATAGATAGATAGATGATAGATAGATGATAGATAGATGATAGATAGATAGATAGATAGATAGATAGATAGATAGATAGATAGATAGATAGATAGATAGATAGATAGATAGATAGATAGATAGAACAAACGACAGACAGAGATAGGTAGAACTAACAAAAGAATGATAGATAGAACGATAGAACGATAGAACGATAGATAGATAGATAGATAGATAGATAGATAGATAGATAGATAGATAGATAGATAGATAGATAGATAGATAGATAGAACAAACGACAGACAGAGATAGGTAGAACTAACAAAAGAATGATAGATAGAACGATAGAACGATAGAACGATAGATAGATAGATAGATAGATAGATAGATAGATAGATAGATAGATAGATAGATAGATAGATAGATAGATAGATAGATAGATAGATAGATAGATAGATAGATAGAATGAACGGCAGACAGAACGAACGAATGACAGAATGAACAAACGAATGATCAAATAGAAGGAATGATAGAATGAATGAACAACAGACAGACAAACAGATAGATCGATAGAACGAGTGTTAAACAGGCCTCTCTCAGTCTGTGCATATGAACAGGCCTCTGAAAGAGCTACAATTAAATATTTATCACCAATAGCTATGTTTATCATAAATATTCATAAGATACAGCTGTTATTTTTCAGCATGTGGAACATAATATTCAGCAATTACGGCGCGGTCGAGATGTAGGAGAGTATGAGATCTTTAGCTTGAAAGCGTTCTCCATCTCCGTTAGTTCGGATGAGAGATGCTGCTGCTGTATGAAGGTGACTGTGAGCTCCATTCATTACTGATGGAGAGATACTGTTATTCCAGCGCTGGAGAATAAAACACACAATGGAGAATCTGGAAATCTTTCTACTGTGTTCCATACACACACACACATATTAAGACTTCTGGCTTCAAAGTGTTGTCAAGTATACACTGAAAATGTACAGTAATTCTCTTCTGTATGATCAAATGCTCTCTAAGATGCTCCTAATTAAAAGTCCAACACTCAATGCAAATATATCTGATGCATACATCATACTGAAGCATCAACATGCAAATATTCACCCTATAGCACTGACTCTTAATTAGCAAGTAGCAAATCATGATTCACAACTGTACTGTAATTTAGAAAGAAAAGTGAAATAAATTCTGAAATAAATTTTCAGTTCTGCTGATATGCATAAATACACACTTTTAATTATTCAAAATAAAAATAAAAAATTAATTAATTTTTTTTATAACCTGTATTTCTTCTGATAATACAATGTGCAATTAAATATTTTGTATTAAATAAAAATTATATATAAGTTAATTATAAATATATACATTTTGAAATAATTTTTTAATTTAATTTTTTTTGTCAATTCTTCTGATAATATAATGTGCAACGGAATATATATTTGTGTGTGTGTATATATAATTTTATAATTGTATATATATATATATATATATATTTATATATATATATATATATATATATATATATATATATATATATAAAATTATAATTTTACTTAATACAAAATATTTCTTTGCACATTATATTATAAGAATAACTGACAAATTAGAAAAAAATGAATAAAAAATATTTTGTATAATTAAGTGTGTGTGTATGTATATATATATATATATATATATATATATATATATATATATATATACTATATATATTATAATTTAATATTTAATGTAAAATATTTAATATTTAATGTAAAATATAACAAAATGTATATATATATATATATATATAGTGGATCAAAACCTTTCAAAGTTGTACTAAAACCTTCTTAGGACAACTTGATGAACTTTTTTCTTTTTTGATCCACTTCAAATGTTGACTACTATATATATATTATATATATATATATGATGACCCTGTCATCTCCTCTTATTTGATACTAATTTCTCTCTCTCTGTTTATAGACTCCGTGACTGTCCAGAACATCTGAAGATCTGACATTCACTCATTATTTACCACATCAGCAACACTTCACTCAAGTGAAATGATACACTATAGATGAACTATCACCATCACTTTGACCACAACCTGAAGAAGATCTCATGTCTTTCGTCTCATATAAGGCATATGTGCATATAAACAACACAAAATGTTGGATTTGTTGGGGAATAATGGTGGAAGTTGAAGGCGTGTGGGCACAGCTGTGTGTAACAGCCCCACCAGCGCTCCGCTCTTTTATCTCCTTCTGTAATGTGCACAGGTGCTGCTTAATTCAATTGGAAAACGTTGCCATGGTTTTACATTAATATGTTTCTATGTTGCCGGCGCATCGGTTGTCATGGAGATGATGGGACTTATTTAAGCTTTGGTTGGAAGGAAAGGGAAAAAAACATGACAGAAAAGCATAGAGAGAGGTCTGTGTGTGTTTTCATCTCATTAGATTTAGATTTGTTTTTTAACCCACAGTCAAAAAAAAGGATACAAAACGGATCCGTGCCACGCAAGTCTTATTGTGTTTCATTAGAGAAAGTGAAACAAGCATTCAGTCTAATTAAATGACTTGCAGAGAGCAGCATATGCTTTCATAAGCAGTGATTGCTCTCCTGAGCTCTCTGCAAAACCACACCAGAAGCTCTTTCTGCAGCGTTTATTGTGTTTTGTTGAGGGTTTCGGGCAGGTTTCTATTTGCACGGTTCATCTGAGCTCGCACTTTAATTGTCTTGCAATGAAATAAGCAATAGGGAAGTTAAATTAACTCAATAACTTCAGGTAGATGCAAGACAGCGACTGTTAAAGACCACATGAAACTGCATCGACAACACAATTCCACTTCCTTAATGCCTGCAGAAATGTACATGACTTGATTTTATACATCTAGAATGGACTGGATTGTGAAAAGTGGGCATTGCGTGTTGGTATGGAGCCGGATTTTACAGATCTGTGATCTGTGCAAACAATTGATGAACAATCAATAACATTGTTCAGTCTAGGGCTGTGTCCCAAATCGCATACTCGTCTGAGTAGGTACTTATTTTGAATAAGTAATTACAAGGGCTGGGACAATAAATCATCACTCGATTCTGAGATTTTCTGAATGCATCGCGATACTCTCTCTGAGATTAGTCTTTAACAGCAGATGGCGCTCTCGGCTAGTTTTTAACCACACGCTCAAATGCTAATGAAGAAGAGCGCTGAAGAGTCTGAGAATGTACTTGCACCTCAGAATGCTTTTATGACGCGAAATTAATGTAAACATCCCACTGCAAACACCCTTGTAATTCGCTTCAACCTATTCAAACTTTATGAATGATTATTTTATAGAAGGTTCAATTCTTGTGTGTGTAAGGAATTGGAAGCAAGCTGTGTCATCATGGGATAGTAAAGTGTACATCAAAGTGTACATCAGTCGTCCCTATACGCAAAGTACGCAAGTTGCATAGGGCATCTGAACCACCAGGGGGCCCCCTTGCTCTCTGGTGATTTAATGACTAGGGATGCATGCCTGCTGTAGTATACAGTCTCCTGTTGGACGTGCTCGACACTAAGAAAAAAGTTAAAAACATATTGAGCTGCGAAAGAGAAAACTTAGAAATTTAGAAGACTTTAAAAAAGAGGATTTCTGTGCACATGATCCGAGATAAAGTGGAACAAGGACAGGTATAGGCTACTTTGGGCTTCGGGTGTGCGCTTAAATGAACAAATACACACAAAAATATGTCAAAATGCCTATCTTGCGGACTTTTCATTTAAACGCAGTCGATTATGTCTTAAGTGAACATAAACTGTTGGAAAAGAAATCAATGCTTGTCATTATATTAGATCTGTGCATTCGGTCTTAAAGTGACAGCAGCCTAATAAACCTGCTGCTGTCTGTGTCGTTAATCAAACTACAAAAGAAAAGGAGAATCTCCTTAGTAACTTTAATAAGGATCAATGTATATTTAATTCATACAGCAAAGACTATATCCGAGTTTTATTTTTACATTTGATTACGATTGTTGCATAGTTGGCTATTATTAGTAGTAGACTAAATTGTTTATTTATTTATTTGTCCTTGTTTGTAATTTTATTTTTTTATGGAATTGCTGACTGTTTTCGAATGCTGTCTGGGAGATGATGTTTTAGAGGTGGAGCAAATCTTATTATTATTATTATGAGGAAAACATTTTCTTCTTCAGCATAACATGATGAATTGTTCACAAAAATACAAGTTGTTTTGATTTCATGTTGACTTTAAGCTTTATTATGTGA
This sequence comes from Chanodichthys erythropterus, assembly GCF_024489055.1. Lineage (NCBI taxonomy): Eukaryota > Metazoa > Chordata > Actinopteri > Cypriniformes > Xenocyprididae > Chanodichthys > Chanodichthys erythropterus. Next base: position 36,308,064 of record NC_090241.1, read on the forward strand.
CATTTCATTGCAAAAGTAAGGCTGTACAATCTTCTGTAAATGCTTCCTTCACACAATTTGACAGTTTGTGTAGATATTGAATACATTTCCATCACTGAGTTCATTAAAAACAAAGAGATGGAGGGTTACATTTTGTTTATTGGTTGCACGAGGATGGGTTAATGATGGAGTGAGACAAAAAAGCCTGTTTTCTCATTTATTAACAAAATATTTCACCCAAAATTGAGAATTAATTTACTCTCCCTCAAAAGATGCATTGCACCAAATTTGGCGCCAATTATATTAACGGCTGAAGAGAAGCGATCGCGACAGCCACTGGCCACAGTACGCTTGCATTGAATGAAAAAGAGCATTGTGAACATTGCTCAGGCTTGGAATGACGCGTCATCTCATATACTGTAGGTCTTCAATAGGTTTTCAGCTGCATCTGACAGATACAAAATTAACTTGATTTTCATACTCCCAAATGTGATGGAATTGGAAATGCTTTCAATACTAAACAAAGTGGGATTCTTGTGTTGCGCACTAAAGGGTATGAAATAAGAATCAAATGAAGTTATCACTTTTCAGCTATTTATGACTAGTATTAGAGTGTAACATAATCCTTCTGCATGAGTGTCTTTGCATAATGATGATCAGGGTTACAAAAGCAGGAAATCAACTCAGACATCTTCACTTAGAGGAAAGACAATCTGACAAGGTGATGCAGACAGACAGACAGACAGACAGACGGATAGATAGATAGATAGATAGATAGATAGATAGATAGATAGATAGATAGATAGATAGATAGATAGATAGATAGATAGATAGATAGATAGATAGATAGATAGATAGATAGATAGATAGATAGATAGATAGATAGATAGATAGATACACTTGAGGATCTTGTTACAGTGATGATGACCTTTGTCATGAACATCAGCACTTGGTAAATGAACAAGTATGATTCATACTTGTTCATGTGCCAGATCTGATTACTAATTAAAATAAGTGCATTGACTGTGTTTCAGACTGACAGCATTCCAGTATATTCAGAGAATAGCTGTGTGTATTTATACATACACTGATCGGGCATAACATTATGAGCACCTTCCTAATATTGTGTTGGTCCCACTTTCAGCCCTGACCCGTCGAGGCATGGACTCCTCTAGACCCCTGAAGGTGTGCTGTGGTATCTGACACCAAGATGTTAGCAGCAGATCCTTTAAGTCCTGTAAGGTGTGAAGTGGAGCCTCCATGGATCGGACTTGTTTGTTCAGCACATCCCACAGATGCTGGATTGGATTGAGATCTGGGGAATTTGGAGGCCAAGTCAACACCTCAAACTCGTTGTTGTGCTCCTCAAACCATTCCTGAACCATTTTTGCTTTGTGTCAGGAGCATTATCCTGCTGAAACAGTCCACAGCCCCCACGGAATGGGCTACCATTTCCATGAAAGGGTGTACATGGTCTGAAACAATGCTTAGGTAGGTGGTACGTGTCAAAGTCACATTCAAGGTTTCCCTGCAGAACATTGCCCAAAGCATCACACTGCCTCCGCCGGCTTGCCTTCTTCCCATAGTGCATCCTGGTGCCATGTAATCCCCAGGTAAGCGACGCACACGCACCCGGCCATCCACGTTCCAGTTCTGATGCTCACGTGTGCACTGTTGGTGCTTTCGGCAGTGGACAGGGGTCAGGGGTCAGCACTAGTAACTATGACACCTTTCATTACCAATGAATTTTTTTTAAATAATAGACAGCACACAGTGCATGCATAGTATGCAGTACACTATCATATCATTCTAAACCATTCCTTTTGTAATGTCTCCAACAATTTGCTGCTAAAATGTGGCTTTGCTGTATGTTCAGTATGTAGCTGTGACATCCTGTGCTGTTATCAAAGTGTTCAATAAGTGTGACTCTTGCACCCAAAAAAGCCACTGAAGAGCATTTTGACACAGAGATAGTGTGAACACAGCCGTGTCAGAGGACGCACGTTAAAATGAAAATTAAAAGAGGGTGAAAATCCAGCTTGGTAAGAGCTCACATCTACTTTACATGTGTGTACTCCATCATCTCCGTCCATCATGAGCTTTACTGAGAGAGACGGCCTTATATAAACCTGACGTGACAAGATGGTTACTCTCTCTCCACTGTGACAGTTAATTCTGCACGAGGAAAAATGTCAAAAATATTTAGCCACACTTGACTGGAGTTAATTACGGACCCCCGCGGCAGCAGCGACCGGCCGCTAATGGCATTGACTCCCAGATAGAAATCCATTTATAAAAATGTTTTTAGCTTGCGATCTAATTTACTTAATATCAAATATTTATGCAGCCACAATTAGATTAACAATGTTTACGTTCCTAAAAATACAGACTTGATGTGTCCATGTTTTTAGTTTGATTTGACATGCTAGAAATTTCCCAAAATGCCATACATGTAAACAACCTTCACAAAGAAGGAGTATAAATACTGTACATTTGGACGATCACGTGTCATATACATTATGATTCAACTGTGTTTTAATATCACAATTGAATCTCCAAGACAACACTGAGAGCAAATGAGACAAAATTGAAACGTAAATGAAACATAACTATGAAAGAGCAATGAGATTTTCCTCTGGTCTCTGAAAGAGGAAGTGATGTAACCACAATAATATGTTGGCAAAGGTCCAGTCCAGCTCTCTCTCATTGTTTCCCTCTCTCTATCTTTCTTTCTGATCGTTTCTCTCTGTATTGATGTGCAGGTGGTTTGGGACTAAAATGTCACAGAATCAAGAAGCAACCGTCAAAAACACTTCAAAGTCTTCTGGTTAACTGAGAGCTATTTAAAGCAGCTACATACAGCGAATGTGAACGAGATCAAGATGGACAAGTGTGTCTTTTCAAGAACATTTACAAAAGCAAAGTTGTTCCAGTGAAGTCAAGAGCACATTGAATCTAATTACTCAGAAAAACTGAAAAAGCTACAGAACTACAGTATTCATGCATAGTAATTGTATTGAATGAATTGCAAAATAATGGAAAGCATACATATATATATATATATACAATTTTATAACCACATGATGTTACATCCGAAGCTTTTTGATAAGAATATATCATAATATTTGCATTTGTAGTTTTGTGCATGTTCCGTTTGTATTTATTTCCATTTCATAAGTACTTCAACTGACCATTCTATGATAATCTTCATTTATGTTGATAATATATGCCTAGCTTGCCTATTTCCCTCCACAGAAATGTATTCACAGACTCATTTATTCAAAATGTGTAAGTAAAATGACATTAAATTTCATTGTTTTATACACTTTTCGTAGCAGAAACAGAGTTTTTACATGAAAATGGAAGCTTTTTCCATCTTTTGTAGTTAGCGTGCACCATTTTGGAAAACTTAATGAACAAATAAACCTGAATATCAAGGAACTAAACCGAGCACATCAACAAAACAGTCATCAGTGGACAAGACACTGGGTTTAAATACACACGAGATAAAGAGGGGCTAACAAGGGACAGGTGAGGGTAATTAATCACCATAGCAACAAACAAGGGAGCTGAGGAAAGGAGCCTAACACAGGATCAATGGGAACAGAAAATACATTTCAGTTCATTTTTAATCCATTTCTGCAAGATTTTCAGGATTTTTCAGGATAGGAGATGGACTAAAAATGAACTGCCAAAACTTGCTACCGGATGAACTCTTCAAACTGTGGTTCAAGAGGATGTGCTGCTGGTAATTCAAGAGTCACTCTCAATCCGTCTGTTTATAAAGTCAATAAAAATCAGTCTACATGTATTTCACAACACTTCAGCTTGTGATTCTTATTAAGTGGGGGTCATTTTTTAGGATTCTTTACCTCGTCTCTGAGATCCTGACAGCTGGCACTTCTGAAGACTCCAGGTAGGTTTCAGTACTGGGAAATGGTGGCGCTGGAGACTAAAGGGTTCCTGATGGTTTCACACCTAATTCTTCATCTTAATTCTATTGCAGTTAACGTGTCTTTTCTCTCCCAGTGAGGATTTCACTGTCCATTGGTCATGCCTTAACTTTGCAATTTCTAGTATTGCATTAGTATTGCATCCTTCTCAAGGGCATTTCATAATGTTTGACTTTTCAGTCTAAGTTAAATCTTTTTTTTGGCTAATTTTATCTGTAAAAGAAATAGATCTATCTATCTATCTATCTATCTATCTATCTATCTATCTATCTATCTATCTATCTATCTATCTATCTATCGTTCGTTTGTTCGTTCGATCTTTCGTTCGATCTTTCGTTCAAACTATGTTCTTTCTTTTGTTTGTTTGTTCTATCATTCATTTGTTCGTTCTATCATTTGTTCTATTGTTCATGCATTATATTGTTTTTCTATCTACAGTTAGTTTGTTCTATCAATCATTTGTTCGTTCTATCATTAATTCTAACGTTTTTTCGTTAGATCTATCGATCTATCTATCGTTCGTTCGTTCATTCGTTCATTCTATCTACAGTTTGTTCGTTCTATCTTTCATTCATTCGTTCTTTCTATCATTCGTTCATTCTATCATTCATTCTATCATTTTTTGTTTGTTCTGTCGTTTATTAATTGTATTGTCCGTTCATTCTATCTACAGTTCATTTGTTTGTTCTATCTATCTTTTGTTCGAACTATTGTTAGTTCGTTCTATCTACAATTTGTTTGTTCTTTCATTTGTTCTATTGTTCATTCGTTCTATCTAACATTTGTTCTATCTATATCTATAATTTTTTCGTTCATTCTATCTATTGATTTTTGTTTGTTCTGTCGTTCATTCTATGTATAGTTGATTTGTTCGTTCTATCTATTGTTTGTTTGTTCATTCTATCTTTCATTCAAACCATCTATCGTTCATTCTTTCTATCGTTCTTCTATCAACAATTAGTTTGTTCTATCAATCATTAGTTCGTTCTATCATTAATTCGAATGTTAATTCGTTCTATCTATTGTCCGATTATTCTATCTATCTATCTATCTATCTATCCATCTATCTATCTATCCATCTATCTATCTATCTATCTATCTATCTATCTATCTATCTATCCATCTATCTATCTATCCATCTATCCATCTATCTATCCATCTATCTATCTATCACAATTAATCGCATTCGCATCTAACATAAAAGCTTGTGTGTGTGTGTATATGTGTGTATATGTGTGTATATATATATATGTATATATATAATTATATATAAACTACAAACTTTTATGTTAGATACAATTAATCGATTTGACAGCACTAAATACTGTATATATTCATGTATACATGTTTAAGTGAATTTAACTTGCTCAAGCTGATTTTGCCCAATTCTTTGTCTATTTTCGATGTGGGCTCGTTGGAGTCTACCAATGCAAACAGATCATTTTTGACAACATATTCCTGTGCATTTCAGACCGAGGCCGGCTCTTCTCCCCCTCACTCTCTCTGTGAGCCATAAGCAATGGAGGCAATTTAGCTAGAACTCCAGTGTATTGATCAAACCCCAGTGAAATAAATAAGCTGCCAGACTCGTGCCAATCACAGCTGACAGCGTATGAGGAGCTGGACCTGTTCTCCATGTCACATCTCACAGCAATAAATAAGAAGAGAAATAAAGAAATAAAATCACGCTCTGTTGCTTTCAATCTCAGACAAAGCCAGTCTGAAACGCGTGGATGTACCGATACAGTTATGAGACTCAGTGAGCTTAAGAAATATATGCTGGAAGTTCATTTATGTGATATCCTAGTTAATGCATTTGCGTTTTAGAAGACTTACAGTTACACTCTTATAAATAAAGATCACAGATGTTTCTCCTGAAGTTAGAACTGTAAACTTTGCGATCTTGGTACATTTAAGCACAGTTTGAGAGGTCTGTTTCTCAGGATGAGCATCCTTCAAGGTTTTCCTCCTATAATAACGTCTCAGTGTAAAGAAAAAGAAATGATCTAAGGCAGTCATTCTGCTTCAATCCTCTGACAAACTGATCAATTTTGAGTGCGACTGCACAAAAAGGTCTGAACACAGAGCACTTTACCTCTCATATCTATTTAAACTCAAACTCCAGACAGGAAGTGTTCCTCTTTTTCTGCAATTGTTCTCTCATGTACATCCCTCATTGAGCGCTTCTCTCTCTATTGATGTGCCAGTTCCCTGCGTGAATGCATCTGTCATTCCCACGCGCCACACCACAAAGACGCACGGTCATTAGTATTATGGTGAGAACGCCCGGGATCCCATCTACCACCACCCTTGACTAATTCTTTATTTGTATCAAAAAGAGGAAGAAAAAAAACATGGCAAATTCCCCGGAGCACCAACAAGCTTCACGTCTCATTTGACTATGCTAATTACCTTTTGCATGATTAATTGGACCAATTAGAATTAGTGGTGGAAGAAAACGATTCTTGGCAAGGTGCAAACTATTAATTAGTCATGAAAACGTTATTAATGCATGGCTTTAATCTGAGTGAATATGACAGAATTACAGAAATAATGGTTATTATGATGCGCCGCGCTGAGTCACAGGCAGTGTGTCCAAAAATCTGCAACCTGGAAATAAAGAATGTTTATGATTTTGAGAAATACAAATTATTAAATAAACAAACATTTATAAAAATAAACATTTGAATATTATTATTTAATATTACTGTTTTATGTAGTATGAATTTATTTTATATATAAAATTATTTAATTTTATTGGTTTAATTAATATTAATTTACTTAATATTTAATGCTATTAACATAAGTGTTTTATTTAATATTTACCTAATATATAATGCTATTATTTAATATTACTGTTTTATTTAATGTTAATTTATTTAATATATAATATTATTTAATGTTATTGTTTTATTTATTGATTATATTGATTCATGTAATATTTGATCATATTTCATATTGATTTCATCATACATTATATATATATATATATATATATATATATATATATATATATATATAATATATATTATATATATATATATATATATATATATATATATATATATATATAATTTCATATTGTTTTATTTAATATTTACCTAATATTTAATGCTATTATTTAATATTACTGTTTTATTTAATGTTAATTTAATTCACTTAATATTTGATACTATTATTTAATATTAGTGTTTTATTTATCATAATTTAATTATATATATTAGTTTATTTTATATATAATATTATTTCATATTGTGTTATTTAATATCATTTAATATTACTGTTTTATTTAATGTTAATTTTATATAATATTACTATTTAATTTTATTGTTTTATTTAATATTAATCTGATATTTTATACTATTATTTAATATTAGTGTTTTATTTATCATTTATATTTATTTTTCATTTATATAACGTTTTAATTTATTTAATATTAATTTAATTATATATAATATATTAGTTTATTTTATATATAATATTATTTCATATTTTTTTATTTAATGCTATTATTTAATTTTACTGTTTTATTTAATGTTAATTTGATATAATATTACTATTTAGATTTATTTTATTTAATATTAATTTAATATTTGATACTATTATTTAATATTAGTGTTTTATTTATCATTTATATTTATTTTTCATTTATATAACGATTTAATTTTTATTTAATATTAATTTAATTATATATTAGTTTATTTTATATAATATTATTTCATATTGTTTTATTTAATATTTAATGCTATTATTTAATATTACTGTTTTATTTAATGTTAATTTTATATAATATTACCATTTAATTTTATTGTTTTATTTAATATTCATTTAATATTTGATACTATTATTTAATATTAGTGTTTTATTTATCATTTATTTATATAATGATTTAATTTTTATTTAATATTATTTTAATTATATATATAATATTAATTTATTTTATATATATTATTATTTCATATTTTTTATTTAATATTTAATGCTATTATTTAATATTATTGTTTTTAATATTGATTTAACATTTAATACTTTTATTAATAACTATTTTATTTAATATTGATTCACTAAATACTATTTAATATTGATTTATTTAATATTAACTTTTTTAATAATATTATTTAACATTAGTGTTTTATTCACCTCATTTAATGTTAAAAATTAATTTTATTTCATATTAAATTAATTTTTTAAAGAAATAATATTATCATTTAATGTTAGTGTTATTTAATATTATTATTTAAATATTATATTTAAGGTTTTATAAATATATATTTTTAATTTTAAATATTGAAAGATTCTGCACTATTTCTGTCACAGAATATGGACACTCACAATTCCAGTTAAAAAGTTGCAATCTAATCCTGTTTTCATGAAATAAGCTGCTCACGAGCAGTAAGTAAATAAGTGTGATTGATCATGTGACGGTCAGATGTTTTTCTTCTTCTGAAGCTCATGCTGGAGAACATGATCATCAGGTTTTGTTCAAGTGATGCTGTGATTAAAGCAAAGAAGAAACTCAACAAATTATTTAGTCCGGTTATTCTTCACACTTTCAGTATGTAGCTGCTGCTTTTGATGTGTTTTTAAGTAAATCGCTTTTGGATGTTTTAAGAGAAGAAACTCATGCAATCAGCACAAACGGTGTTTGAAAACAGAGAGAAAGGTTTTGAGAAAAGCAGCCGGCGGTTTCTCGCCTGTACTGATTCTCAATTAACGTGTCTAACGGTACTGTGAAAAGCCAAACCACTGTAGTTAAATCAACTCCCACTGAGGGAAATTTAACACAATTAAATGCAGTTCATTTAACTCTGCTTTAGCTGATTTGATACAGGTCGTTCAGTCAAACGCCAGCGGCAGTTCTGGACATTATCGCTCAGTATTCGTGTGGCCGAGCGCCGACATTTTGAGAAGCTCTTGCAAGCGTTTACCGCTTCACGACACCTTGTAGGTTTTTCTGCAGAGGCGTCATTTTTTCACTTTGTTTCCAACACCTCATGCCAGTTTATGTACAAAAGAACATAATAGCGTGTCATGAAACGTGTGATAGTTTCGTTTCTTTGCATTTGTGACCCTAAAAATCAACCTCCTGCTGCCCCAAAAATCTCATTTCTAACCTGTGAAGCTAAAACTCGACTGTACTTTCCATTCAAGACCACGTCGACCACACGATCAAAGAGAAAAAATGCTGCTCCACATTATGAAACAAGATGTTTGCTAATCGCTTTTTGTTCCTCAGGAAGTTCATAATGAGTGTTTACTTGCTGCTGCAACGATCCCAGTGGATCCAGGGATTTCCTCGTGTTGTTATTGTGCGATTGTCATATAAATATAATGAAGTACAAAGACTCTTTTGAGGGCCACAGTAACACATAACTAAATGTGTAATCTTACGTGAGCCGTCAGCACTCGTCACGACAGGCACTGATTGATAAAGTGTTGCATATTCATGATCTAGAATGATTTATAGGGCTTTTGTGTGATGCAATTAGCAATAAAGTGATCTACAATGTGATGCAACAATGTGCGTCATTTACTTATTTCAGGTACCTAACAGCTTTAGTGAGGGAAAGAACTACAATCCCATGAAGCATTGCAAACAGCATAAAAGAGTTAAAAACGATGGATAAATATAATATAATACATACATATTTTAACCTGTTGACTGTCACTCCAACTTTTTTTATAGACATGAAAACGCACTATCCAAACTTAAAGGGATAGTTCACCCAAAAATGAATGAAGTTGGACATAGTGGTGTATTAGAGGTAAAAATGATATAAATACTGTTCGGTTTCTCGCACAAACCGATCGTTTCGTGTCTTAGGACATTAATGTGTCGTCACGAGCCGCAGGTTTTAATTTTGATTTGTCTAAGCAAGTTTTATTTACTGTTATAGTTGAAGTTCCCATCTACTGCTATTATTTGACTGACAGACGGCAGCGGTTGCAGTTAAAAATCATAATTTGCGTTCGACTGAAGAAAAAAAGTCACCTACATCTTGGATGCCCTGGGGGTAAGCAGATAAACATCAAATTTTCATTTTTGGGTGAACTATCCCTTTAAATGGTTGTAATTGAAGAATACATTGGAATATAGACATAAGGCTGGTCTTGAAATTTAGCAGATTATTGTAGAAGTGAAATAACTTATGTAAGTAAAATGTAAAATGTAAAAATATAATATTTTATATAAAATATATAAGTTTTACTCTAAAAATGCAAAAAAAAATCAAAGCCAGAAATCTGAACACGTTGTATTCCAAATTTCAGGTTGATATCTCAAAAAATGAGCTTTCAGTAAGATTTTGTTTGGGCGCAGTACCACGCTGTTTCACTTGATGACACCCAAGCTCCATTACTGACCATATAAGGGCGCTTCCATTTCCATATATGGTTTGAGTGATCTGAACCATTATTTTCACACAATTTATGAAGTAGACATCCTATATAGAAGTAGTTTGGGAAGTTTGGCAGAATTTAATATGAATTCATCCTCTAATAAATATAAAAACAACATGTATGTGGGCTATAGATCGCCGCCACAATCATAAATGTATTTTTTTTTTTATATTAAACATATTTTCAGACCTTTTTTCCTCAAAAAAATTGAATGGATGTTATCTTTTGAACTCTTGGCATGAAAACAAACATGTTTCTTTAATGATTTTTCATGTTCATCGCAAATTTCAAAATAAAGGTCTGAACATCCCTTGACAAATTACTGCTCCTCTGTAATTTATTTTGGAAATCAGTCACCAAATATGAAAAAGTTCTAAGCTTTCAAATGATATATAGTTTAATTTAGGTTTAGTATAGAATATTACTGTTTTAAATAATGGCTGTAGGCCCAGTGACAGTTAACAGATTAAGTTTATTGCAAAATATGCATATAAATATTGAAGTATTTTGAGAGGCCGACTTGATTACGTCATTCGCAGTGCTTCATGGGAGTGGGTGGAGCTAAAGAGCTCTTTTGGCACACTCTGCTTGTTTCTGATTGGTGAATTTTCAGTACAGCATCATGGGTAATGTAGTTCTTCACCACAGATTCCGCTGTTAAACACGATTATTTTAGAATTAAGTAGAAATAATGCTGGCTAATGGCTTAAATAGAAGCAAATACTAACGATTAACAACCTCGTTACTCACAAGGCTGTCTATAAAGGTTTATAAGTTGAAGTTTTGACTTCCAGAACCGACTGTTGCACTCTATTCCTGTAAGGCCATTAAACCTTTGAGGATTTTTGAATTTCAAATAAAATCAACGCAATAATGCATTCTGGGAAATTCAGAAGTTCATTGCAAAGGGAGATATTTTCTTTTGAAGAATTCTCTGTTTAAGGCTGGTAGGTACTACAACGAGCTTCTTGCCCTAAAATTTGCATAAACCCCGCCCCCGAGAACACACAACAAAGGGGGCGGGGCCATGTTTGGCTGCTTTATAGAAGAGGAAGAGTTGTTTTAGTAGAGTGATGTTGATATTACGCCGGACTGCTTCACAAACGAGGGTCAATTCAACACAAAAGATGAACATGACGGCACATGCTAGTGGATGAGTTGAATCAACTCCACAGCAACTACATCAATTTATTACATGAATACCATTACTGACAATCGTCATTTTGGCTGCGTAAGATTCTCCAGCTTTGTTGTTGTTGAGCTGTTAAAGCTCCGCCCTCTTCTGGAAATCAGGCAGCTCATTAGCATTTAAAGGGACACACACAAAAACAGCGTGTTTATGCTCACACCCAAATAGGGGCAAATTTGACAAGCTATAATAAATGATCTGTGGGGGATTTTGAGCTGAAACTTCACACACACATTCTGGAGACACCAGAGACTTATATTACATCTTGTGAAAGGGGAATTATAGGTTCCATTTAATGTTTACAATCCGCCTGTTCCATTAAGAAAACACTATTACACGGCCAAATTATGGTGAACGTGCGATTCCACAACGATTCTCTCAGCCAAACTTCATCAAGTCAAGTGTATTTACACGCACCACATTTGAGGACAAATTTGGTTTCATTTCCAAGATTTAACAGATGAAAATTGTGACTGTATGTTCAAACGTGATGCTTAAAAAAACCTAAAAAAGAAAAACTGTGATAGCAACGGCAGCAATCCGAAATGTCAAATACAGGCATGGAAAAATGAACGTCACCTCATCTGGCTTCCAATCTGTTTCCCTTCACATCCAATGTCTTTTATGAAAAATCTCTGAAACAGAAATGATCTGGGGGAGCAATAATGTCCAGCACTAATTTAATACCTTATTACCATAAGCCTAGTGCGATGCATGCATAATAAATTTGTTGTATCGCACAAGGCTCAGGCATACGGTTGGAACAGGATTGCGGGTCCTGAGACAGCAAGCCCCATTTGCATGATATGATGTGAGAGTTGAATGAATTGGAGGATTATGGGAAACACTGCCTCCCTGCCCAGGCTCATTGTACTGAAGAGAAGTATCACATACCCACAGATGGTTCGGAATTTGGAACAAACCAAAGAGAAAACCATGGAAAAGAGAGGGAAAAAATATGTGCATGCTTTAAAAAAAAAGAGGGAGGATAGGGGAAACGAGGGGAAAACATCAAAGACTGCATTTTTAATTTCATTTTAAAGCGCAGGACACTATCTAGCGGATTTTCTTTTTTAATTCAAGAGGAAATGTAGTTTTACTTAAAGCACAGCTTTTTTTAAAGTATACACTCAATTTCTTAGGAAAGGCTTATTTAAACAGAAAGTCTGACGTGAACAGCTTCAAGGTAGAAAAAAATACTTTTTTGACATTTTATGATGATTTTACATCAACATTATAGGTTTCACTTTACCTAAATGTAGGTTTTTCACTATTTTTAATCACCTTTTAGCTTTATCTCAAGTCCTATTTTTTTCTTAATTCACATAATTCAACAATTGTTTTAAAAATGCATGCATAAAATGCTGTTTGAATGACTTTTAGATGCAGTTTATCATAGGTAATGTTTAATTTCTTTGATGTTGCGGTGTTAGTTAAGCTCATAATGAGAGTTGCCTTTCGTGAACCACACCTTGTGCAGGTCTTACAGACATTAAAAGCAGCTGTTATATTTCTTGCATCATTAAGTTCACACCTCAGTGCTGTTCGGGCCTAAAAAAGAAATCACATGCCCATTTGGTTTTCACACCTGACATATTTTGACATGCTCATCGTCTGCTAATTTCAGTTTCAGGTGTCAGGACTGTTGCGTGACAAAAACAAGATGCTGACATGTTTTGATTTGATAAAGCTTAACGCTTGTTTCGTGGATACTAAATGCTTGACAAAAAGAGTTGTTTTATACAGTGTCGGAAATGTACATTTTGACCCTTAGAAATTATTTTTATGTAAAAACAGTACTTTAATTCAACTGATTAATTAAAAATGTGCAATCTGAAAATTATGGAAATTATCTATAAAATCAAATAAACATCAAATAGAAAAGTAGCTGTAAATAATGCACATGATCACAACACTAAATAAAAAAATTAAATTACTAGCCATTTTCTGTCTTAGAATACAGCTCTGTACTGACTACTAAGTGGATTTCTAATTTAATATTATATAATTAAGCATGCAAAAGATTAATGTGAAAATATAATATAATATAATATAATATAATATAATATAATATATAATATAATATAATATAATATAATATAATATAATATAATATAATATAATATAATATAATATAATATAATATAATATAATATAATATAATATAATATAATATAATATAATACTATTAAGTAATTAATTACGTAATTATGTAAAAAATAAAACTTTATATATATATATATATATATATTTTTTTTTTTTTTTTTAAAGTGCAAAAGTGCAAAACACAAAAAAATGAAAAGTGCAAAAAAATATATATTTAAGTGCAAAAGTGCAAAACACAATTAAGTGCAGAAGATTAATGTAAAAAAAATATAAAATTAAATAAATATATATAATAATATAATATATATAACACAATATAATTAAGTGCAAAATATTAATGTAAAAATACATTTAAATATATAATATAATATAATATAATATAATATAATACAATTAAGTGCAAAATGTTAATATAAAAATAAAACTATATATATATATATATATATATATATATATATATATATATATATATATATATATATATATATATATATATATATATATATATAAAATACACACAATTAAGTGCAAAAGATTAATGTAAAAAATAATAAAATTAAATAAATATTTATAATAATATAATATGTATAATATAACAATATAATTAAATGCAAAAGATTAATGTACAAAAAATACAATTATATTTATATATATATACATATATGGGACATACCGGATAGTTTCTGACATTGTTGATCAGTATAATAACGAAACAAAACGCTGATAACTGCTAATCGTTCCATCATCTCCTACCTGCATTTATCATAATTTAATCAGAAAACTAAATGTTAAAAACCAGCAAAAGGTCACTGATCCCACGTGCCACAAATACACAAAACTTTTCACATCAAAAACAAAAAAGAGAGCTTAGCATACAGTATGCATCAGAATGAGGTTAAACGACTGTTCAAAAACTGCTTTGTTAGCTCATTTGTGAACTGAAACATGCTAATTGAAGACGACAGTTATCTTAACCTTTATCCTGCACTGCCATACCTTAGATATGTCCAAGAGCATGCAAAGCTGGGGTTTTTCCACCGCGAGGGGTTATTAGCATGGTGCTAGAGTTGATTGACTGCGAAGTATACAGGACTGTGCAGGAGTTTAGCTACAAACCTGAGAGATTTCAGCACAACTCAGTCTTTTCTTAAAGGTCATTATGGCTTTTGATCAACCACCAGTCAAGTTTCAATCTTACACATATTGCTAAATATGTCATTGAAAAGCCAAGACCACCTTTAAAGTTACTGTCGTTTCCTTCACAGGTTAAGATAAAAGTTTGATTGCTTCAAGTTACTTTGCGTTTCATAAGATCAACTTGCATTTGTAAAATTTACAGATGGTCTGATATCACATTGTGGTATCTGTCGTTGAGGCCAAGAACTAAAAAAAGAGGAAGCTGTTTTCTGATGCGATGCACAGTTATCACTCTCTATCATCATAATTACCATATGTATACAGTACAATTAAGCCTCTTTCAAGTTTTTCCCACAGTAATCATCCTAACATGTGGCTTCATTTTCTGCAGAAAATTCAGACATTTGCTCCATTATGCCGCATTGTTCCAGAGCACAAAAACAATGCATGCATTAGCATTGCAATTTGCCTCTTTATTAGGCTCTATTTGGCCTTGCTCATACCTTTTTAGAAAGAAAGAAATGAAAGAAAAGAAAGAAAATGTGGCTTTCAGTGGCATTCACATGCATGCATATTATACAACCATACTTTCTCAACAGACGTGAAGCTCTGTATCAAATACAGTACCTACTTAGTATATGATTTCGGACACAGTTTTGATGTGCAACATGCTAAAAGTGGCATTTTTGAACAAAAAGTGTTTGTTTGGGAATGGCTTGGGTTTCTCCCTCAGCTGCATGATTCTGGATAAATTAATGGAGATCGCGATTCTCCCGTGATTCTGAACAAACAACTAAACAAAATAATATGTTAACTGCTGCTGTCTATTTAAAAAATATTGAATTAGATTTTTTTTTTTTTTAACATTTGATGTGAATGAATGATTCACTGACTCAGTCATAAAGACTTCACTTGTTTCATTACTGGATGAATCAATATTTTGAATGAAACTCTTGAATGAATGATTCAGTGACTCACTCAAATGCTTGTTTCATTACTGTATGAATCAGCGTTTTGAATGAAACTCTTGAATGAATGATTAAATGACTCACTCATAAAGACTTCACTTGTTTCATTACTGGATGTATCAACATTTTTGAACGAATCTCTTGAATGAATGATTCATTGACTCACTCACTCATAAAAACTTCACTTGTTTCATTACTGGATGAATCAGCATTTTTGAACAAATCTCATGAATGAATGATTAAGTGACTCACTCAAAGGCTTGTTTCATTACTGAATGAATCAGTGTTTTGAATGAAACTCTTGAATGAATGATTCAATGACTCACACATAAAGACTTCACTTGTTTCATTACTGGATGTATCAGCATTTTTGAACGAATCTCTTGAATGAATGATTCATTGACTCACTCATAAAAATTTCACTTGTTTCATTACTGGATGAATCAGCATTTTTGAACAAATTTCATGAATGAATGATTAAGTGACTCACTCAAAGGCTTGTTTCATTACTGAATGAATCAGTGTTTTGAATGAAACTCTTGAATGAATGATTCAATGACTCACACATAAAGACTTCACTTGTTTCATTACTGGATGAATCAGCATTTTTGAACAAATCTCTTGAATGAATGATTCAATGACTCACTCATAAAAACTTCACTTGTTTCATTACTGGATGAATCAGCATTTTTGAACAAATCTCTTGAATGAATGATTCAATGACTCAATCAATACAATCTTTATTTAAAGCGTCAAGTTACTTTCAAACGGTGATTCACTCTATTTTGATCACTTCTGCAGACATCAGTGTTTATATCCGAGCTATAAACTTTTATCTCAGTACTTCTGTGATAATATGAATTATTGTAAGACAGAAATAATGACACTGTGTGGTTGAAATGTTTGTGAAGCTGTTTCATACCTATACATGACAACGGCTCTCTCTGGATCAGAACGCAGATCTGAATGTTCGCTGTGACTGTACTTGTCAAAGCTTTAATAGATACAGGCCAATCGCTGTCATTTAGGTATAAGATCGCGTGGGTGTTTGAATCGAGATCACAATAATTTAACGATAACTTGTGCAGCTTATTTTTGCTCATTAAAACGTCTTGACAGCAAAATTAACAGCCCAATCACTGAAAAATAACAGTTAAATATGGGCAATACATAATAGTGATGCTTGCGAATGATTCTGCAGGTTGAATGCATGTTGCAAAGATGCTCTGAAGTCCAGGCCCATTCCATCACAATCCAGCTCCCGTCATTTCGTGTCATATTTATCTAATTGTCTGTTTCAAGGCCAATCAAGTTAGAAGCGCACAGCAACTAAAATTACACGAGGATGACTCACATCTGAAATCATCTAAAGGTTACCTGATTCTAAAGAGCTGTAATTGCACTGGAAAGCCTATTAGCTGTGATATAGTTCAGAAAAAAGGACATTCTCATGTTGTTTTGTGTGCCGTTATGCTCAAGAACAATGCATGTGAGTGCCATAAGCAATCTCAACCGCTTAGCTTCAAAGTTAATCTGACAGTTTATGAAGTTATGTGGTTTGGCATAAGTGATCCTGAACATGGAGACAAATAGGTTAGTTAGACTTAAAGTAACTGGTTAAATGAGGTTATGCCGAAATGTTAATTGCTGCAGTCTTTTTAAAAGAATATTTAATTTGAATTAATTAATCTGATTGATTGAATGAATGATTCAATGACTCATTTATAAAGACTTTAGTTGTTTCATTACTGGATGACTCAGTGTTTTTGAATGAATCTCTTGATTGAATGATTCGATGACAAATGCAAGTCACTTGTCGCCACCTTCTGGTGTAGCATTGTAACTGATACAATCTTTATTTGAAGCATCGAGTTACTTTCAAAAGGTGATTTGCTCTATTTTGATCAACTGGATAAATGGGGTACAGACTAAGTAATATTCACTAGAACTGATTTCAGATTTTGATTCTGGTTGATAGCACAAAACTTTTTTCACATTATTTATTTAAAATTCACTAAAAGAAATGAGGTAGCAATTTACAATAAGGTTAAACTCATAATGGGTCCAGCCCTGTAGGGAAAGCTTTGGAAAACCTACTTTTTCGAACTCCTCCTCGTTTGTCCAATTTGCAAGACATTTTGTATGTAAAAGTTGCAAAAAGTTATAAAAGATTTTTGATCGGCCAATCCGTCAATTAATTTGACATGAACACACAAAAATGGATTTGATGCTGTATCTTCGCAATGATTTGGTGTATTGATATCAAACTTGGTATATGGCATGACTTGGGGGTACAATCACAGTATCATCACAGTGCCACCTACTGGTGCCGAGATAGGAAAAATGGATACTTTTGCTTATAACTTTTGAATGCCTTGTCCTAAAATTATGAGGATGTTCTCCTTAGATTCCTTTAGGCATGCCGAATTGAACAATATCAAATTTTCTTTGGTCGGACATTTTGAATTTTGTCATAAAATGCGGTGTTTTACGAACGCATTAATGTATCGTTACAAATCTCGGTATGATTCATCAAGGCCATGTTCTGAGAGGACCTGTAAAGTTTTAGGTCAGCGCTCCCTAGGGGTCAAGAGATATAATAAAAATTTATGAATGTGCTTATAACATATGGAAAATTCAACATATTGTCATTTAACTTACATTATTAGTTTGTTGGCAAGTCCTACGATACCAAATTTGCCATTTCTACCATACTTACTGTCCGCCATATTGAATTTTATACTTTTTCCTCATACAAAATTTTGTATGTAGCATCTACAGACACTCATGACAAAAAAATTAATAATACATTTTTGAAAGACCCAACCATTGTTTTATACTGCGTCAAGAAATTTGACTGCGATCACGCCAAAATGGAAATGTGGCTGTATCTTTGCAAAAGTTTTCTGTATTGACACAAAACTTGGTACATGTAATCACAGGCATGACTTGAGGGTGCATGCTGAATTTCGCTATAGCGCCACCTACTGCTCAGAAAATGTAAACCATGTTACTGTGTTATCAATGCTTTAACTGATGTAATTTAAGCAGTTTTATCCTAGATGTCCACAAATATTTTTTCTTTTATGGCCTTATTTGGCTTGACCCCGTAATTGCTGCTTGCAACTATATTTTATTTGTTAATGCATTAACAATACATTTTACAGAATTTATTAATCTAGGTTTATGTTAATTAAAATACTATTGTTGTTCATTCATAATACATTGACTCAAGTTGATTTATACAACTTAAACTAAACTATAAAACTACAAAAAGTTGACATGCATTAGTAAATTTATAAATTAACTGCAATATTAGTAAATAAATAAATAAGAAAAACAACAGATTAAAAAAAAAAAGAAAACTCGGCTGCAGTTCACTAGTTTCCTCAGCTAAACATCATTCAATATTCTTCACCATGGGAATACAACACAGGAGTCAAAAGTCAGCATTTGTATTTTGAAGTGTATTTCCAAAAAGCCAGTTCCATCATATAAAACTACCATTTTATGATGCACAAATCCCATTCCCTAAAACACCACAACCGCTCCTTATCGGAGGCTGAGAAGATATCAGGAGCAATCGTGTTTTTCATCAGTCTCAGCCCGCGCGCCGTTTTATTGTCAGGGAAAATGAGAAGCTTGCTGTGGTGCTGCGGGTGAGGAGGAGGGATTCCGGCTTCTACAATAAAAGTACGTTGAACACACCGATGCATAATGCAAAAGCCGCGGCGTGTTTGTACGTGCTGATGATTTGCTCTGTGCAGAATGAGACGAGCTGCCGAAAACGGTCTTTATCGCCACACTCCTGCTATCAGAGTTTTCTCCTGTTTGTTTGCGTGAGCGCAGAAGAGAGCCGTGTACTTAACAAAAACTCGTATTTAGATCAGCAAACCTAAAGCAAGCATCACAGTGACTAGAGCTCACACTAGAATTAGAGTTGAGTGTGTGAAGGCAGTGCTTGTGCTGCAGACATGAACGACTCCTCAGATCATCTGTGCTGATTCATCAGACGCACCATCATCACCACAACCGTATCTACATATGCAGAATTTCAGAGCACAGCAACACTATAGCAACAACCTTGCAACTATTCTGAGCACCATAGGAACTTTGTAGAGATGCCCTGGCAACCACCCAGAACACCCTGGCAACAACCTAGCAACAAGAACACCTTAGAAACTTTGTTGAAATGCCCTAGCAACCACCCACATCACCCTAGCAACCACCTAGCAACTAGAACACCTTAGAAACTTCATAGAAATGCCCTGGCAAGTACCCAGAACACCCTGGCAACCACCTAGCAACGAGAACACCGTAGAAGAAATGCCCTAGCAACCACCCACAACACCCTAGCAACTAGAACACCTTAGCAACTTCATAGAAATGCCCTAGCAACCACCCACAACACCCTAGAAACCACCTAGCAACTAGAACACCTTAGAAGAAATGCCCTAGCAACCACCCACAGCACCCTAGCAACAAGAACACCTTAGCAACTTCATAGAAATGCCCTAGCAACCACCCACAGTACCCTAGCTACCTCCTACCAACTAGAACACCTTAGAAACTACATAGAAATGCCCTAGCAACCACCCACAACACCCTAGCAACCACCTAGCAACTAGAACACCTTAGAAGAAATGCCCTAGCAACCACCCACAGCACCCTAGCAACCACCTAGGAATTAGAACACCTTAGAAACTTTGAAGAAATGCTCTAGCAACCACCCAAAGCACCCTAGCAACTAGAACATCTTAGAAACATCATAGATATGCCCTAGCATCCACCCACAACACCCTAGCAACCACCTAGCAACTAGAAAACCTTAGAAGAAATGCCCTA
Source organism: Chanodichthys erythropterus (assembly GCF_024489055.1). Taxonomy (NCBI): domain Eukaryota; kingdom Metazoa; phylum Chordata; class Actinopteri; order Cypriniformes; family Xenocyprididae; genus Chanodichthys; species Chanodichthys erythropterus. The sequence continues at coordinate 36,328,640 of NC_090241.1, forward strand.
GCAACTACCCACAGCACCCTAGCAACCACCTAGGAATTAGAACACCTTAGAAACTTTGAAGAAATGCTCTAGCAACCACCCAAAGCACCCTAGTAACTAGAACATCTTAGAAACGTCATAGATATGCCCTAGCATCCACCCACAACACCCTAGCAACCACCTAGCCACTAGGGCACCTTAGAAGAAATGCCCTAGCAACCACCCACGGCACCCTAGCAACTAGAACACCTTAGAAACTTTATAGAAATCCCCTAGCAACTACACAGAGTACCCTAGAAACCTCCTAGCAACTAGAACGCCTTAGAAACTTTGTAGAAATGCCCTAGCAACTATCCACAGTACCCTAGCAACAAAAACACTGTAGACACTTTGTAGAAATGCCCTAGCAACCACCCACAGCACCCTAGCAACTAAAACACCTTATAAGACCTTAGAAACCTTGATGAAATGCCCTAGCAACCAACCACAGTACCCTAGCAACCTCCTAGCAACTAAACCACAACTAGACCTTATGTAGCCCCGCCCCTTTTCAGCACTGCGTTCATTGTCTTTTGACTTCCGGCTTGTATTTCCACAGCAATCTTATGTATTTATGAAAGAACTGCTCATTTTTAAATCTTCCCGGTCTACTGACATTTGTTAAGGCATCTGCTTTAAATATATCAATGCTCATGATAACTTTCATTAACTCTACAACACGTAAATCCACTTTACCAGCTAATTATTCTTCAACAGCGATGCCATAGAAATATACAGGGCTACCGCAAAAAAACCGGAAGCTTAAAGACAATATTCTAAAGATGGCAGCGCGCATGTTTCTCTGGAAAATAAGGTCTATACACTTCGAAGAAATGCCCTAGCAACCACCCACAGCATCCTAGCAACTAAAACATCTTAGAAACTTTGAAGAAATGCACTAGCACCCACCCACAGCACTGTAGCATGGAAGTGGTCAAGCATCGCTCACCATTTCTTGACAAATGTGAAAATGCAGTTATTGTTAAGAGTCTGTAAATGTGCCTAGTTCATGAAAAACCCTTGTGTGGTTGCCGAACCATCAACTATGATGCCTTATGTAAAGGTTAGTTTCATTTATAGAGAACAGAGAGATATATGCAAGCGCCTGGACAGTCCATCACTGCTCTATGTGTGAAGGAAGAATACATTTTTCCACAACCACTATGACATTTACAAGAGAGAGAGAGAGAGAGATGGTCTATTTTAAAGAGAAAAAGTGGTAGAGACATTCAGAAAGTTGGTGTTTGGTGAGAAATGAGAGTGGGGGGGTTCCCCAGGTGAGAGTGAGTGAGTAAGAGCGAGAGAGATACAGAATATGATGGTGTGAGAGAAAAGCCGTGCTTTCATAACACTTCAGTGCTAGAGATCTGCAGCTTGTGTCTGACTATGAAAAGGAGACATATATCATGTATTTTTATCATATCATTTAAATTCAGTTAACGCGGTTCGTGCACCATAATTTTTCCTGCCTCGTTTTTTGTCGCGGTGCCTTTAAGACTAATACGAAAACGCCCTGTTCTCTTTGCGGGTTTGCAGTCGGTTTAATATACCACAGTTTCTAACTCCTCCATCCTTCAATAACAGTGCAAAAACAATGTTAAACAATATTCATTGAAATGTGCCACTCTATTTATTCACTTTACAGTTTATTCAGCCCAAAAACTGTCATGTAAATATACCATTTAGAGGAAGTTAAATCTGGAATAGTTGATACACAATGTAGAAAATACTCAAAATATTTAAATTATACATTCAAAATGTAGTGCAGCAAACAATGCACAAGAAATTAGTGACACAGTTTGTGATCAGAATTTCTGTGCATCCTAAAGAAATAAAGCTATTTCATTAACAAGAAAGCAGAATATCTACCTTGTTTGTAATGTGGATATTCTGTACAAAAACAGTGAATTTTGATGCTTGAATTTGCTAACTAGTAATTTCAAATTGATTTATTACCGTAATCATCGCAATCAATTCTTGCACATTTATAAATGACTCCAGCTTTGAAAAATAAGGTGCATATAGTTATTCTAATAGGTACTTGCTACTAAATGTGTCAAACAAAATTCCCAAAACAGCCACTAACATGGTAAACATTAGTTTCTTATCAGAAAGAATGATAAAACACATGGGTGGGCTGAATTTCCAAAGACCAAACTGGCCTAGTTGACGTGTAAATGTGGGCGGTCATGTGATCATCATCGCTATGGAATGAGCCATTTCTGCTGCATGCCGTCTAATACTTTGTTCACTGTGACGTTAAAACGTACCTGCCATTTGCTCTGTGAATAATGAAATTGGTTGGTAAAAGCAGTCACGGCTTGTATAACTTATTCAAAAGCACATTAGCAATCAGCAAAACCAGCAAGTTAGTGCCTTATGTAGGAAAGTGTTTACAAAGGACCCCTAATGAAGTCTTAATTATGTTTAATCACGTTGCCAACCTCATTGTTGTTTTGATATGGAATAGTGACTGAACAGAATATGCAAATGTTTAGTGAGCTAATGGCTGACGTGCAGCTGTGAACGCAGTCGTTTCTTAACTCATTCCGCATGATGACCTTTTAAGTGGAGCAAAAAGAGCGAAAGTGACAATACTGATGAATAATGGATGATTAAAAAGGCTTTCGAAAAGCTTAATGGTGGAATTAAATTTACTATAATAACAGATTTGCATGGTTCCCGTCATTCCACTAATATTTAAAGTGGAAGTTTAAATATAGCTTTATGCCATGGCATTGAGAGATATGATAAAACGCATTGTATGCATTATGCACAGCTCGCAGACTTTAACATCCTCCTGCTGTATTTGGGGAGAAACACTTTTCACTGTATAATTCAAGGTCAGCTGCATCTCAGTTTAGAAACATCAAGAAGTAAACATGGCAATCACAGTTTTCATGCATTTTAGTGTGTTATACAAGTTTTAAATAATGCTTTACACTCCAAAAAATGCTTTTCTTATTATGTTTTATCTTGTTTCCAGTCAAAATATCTAAAAATCTTAAATCAAGATGCATTTACTAGATAAGTAAAATGACATAAGACATTATCTCTTGTAGAAAAAAGAAAAAAACTCTAGGGTTTCTGACTCAACTTTAAAGAACGCTTTATGAACCAAAAAACAAAAAGGTTCTATACTCTAAAAAATGCTGGGTTAAAAACAACCCAAGTTGGGTTGAAAATGGACAAACCCAGTGATTGGGTTGTTTTAACCCAGCGGCTGGGTTAAATGTTTGCCCAACCTGCTGGGTAGTTTTATTTAAACCAACTATTATTTAAAAATTGCTCTATGGCTAGCTTAAAATGAAACCAAAATAGTTGGGAAATTAAAAACCAGATGCAATTAGAGACAACAATAATGGACAAAAGGTGAATGTTTATTAATAAGCTTTAATATTTTATTAATATAAATGTAATAGTTTAATCGTTTATTAATATAAATTTATTAATAAGCAATTAAATAAATGTTTATTGTTTAATAATTATTAATTGAACATTAATAAATGTTCATTTCCAACATACTTTGGGTTCATTTTAATTAAGCAATACAGTAATTTTTAATCAATAGCTGAGTTAAATAAAACTACCCAGCAGGTTGGGCAAACATTTAACCCAACCGCTGGGTTAAAACAACCCAATTGCTGGGTTCGTCCATTTTCAACCCAACTTGGGTTTTTTTTAACCCAGCATTTTTTAGAGTGAATATTAGGAAAAATGTCTTAAATGATTGCATGATAATACTTCCATTAAACATGAGTGTTTTTTGGCTTTTAGTATGGATATGTTAGCCTTTGGATTATCTATACACTCTGAAAAATGCTGGGTTAAAACTAACCCAAGCTGGGTTGAAAATGGACAAACTCAGCAATTGGGTTGTTTTTAACCCAGCAGTTGGGTTAAAATGTTTGCCCAACCTGCTGGGTAGTTTTATTTAACCCAACTATTGTTTAAAAATGACTGGCTTAAAATATTAATAAATGTTCATTTCTAACATACTTTGGGTTCATTTTAAGCAAGCAATACAGTCATTTTTAAACAATAGTTGAGTTAAATAAAACTACCCAGCAGGTTGGGCAAACATTTAACCCAGCCACTGGGTTAAAACAACCAAATTGCTGGGTTTATCCATTTTGAACCCAACTTGGGTTATTTTTAACCCAGATTTTTTTATAGTGTCCTCAAAAACAACGCATTTTGAAGATGTAAGCATTCAAACTTAGTCTCATCACTTCCGCCAACATGGATCAACGCGTTTTGATGACAGCTTCTCATCAGATTTTCTGACCAATCAAATGCTCTCTAGAATCTAAAGGTCCCGCCCCCTGCATTATAAATAGACGCTGAAGCTGTGGCTGAAATCACTTGTTCACACATTTACTCTACATGGTCAATGGCACATAGTGCACTATATAGAGGATAGGAAACGATTTGCTTTCCATTGAGAATATTTGATATATTTCGCACTGTCTTCCTGTTTCAGTTGAAATGACTTCAACACATTGAATAATGCCAAGGCACTTCAGTGAGCCTTTAAAATGGAACCCCTAAAAGCATCAATATATGAAGCAACCGATGGAACCCTTTAAGATTCTATATAGAACCTTTTCTTCTAAGAGTGTTAGATATTTGTTCAAATCAATAACATTAGCAATATAATAGTGATGCTTGGCTCAGTAAGTAACTCTCAGCCTTTCTGTCCTTCAGTGTTTTACCAACTGTAAATGCGTTTGTATTCATTTGGCTGTGTGTCTAAACGAGTGTAGCGTTGTATTATTCATCTCCCCCAGAGCTATAACTATATCTGCGTCCTCAGTGAGAGTCGTACCCGCCGTCCTGCCGCTGCCAAGACAACAGCAATGGATTTAAAACAACACAGGCAATTAATGAAGAACGAGTGGCGTTCTGCAGAGTTTAAGAGCGATTGAAAAGCTTTCAGTGGCCTTGGACGTGGAGTGTCGGTGTGGGAGGCCGAAGGGCCGCAGGAGTCGCTCCTCCGTCTGCGTTTCACTACTCAGAGGTGATATGGAGATCATTTAGCTGCCGGATATTTAACCTCTCATGCCGATGGCTGTCATTAAGACGATAACCTGAGTTCTTAAAGGGATAGTTCACCTTAAAATGAAAATTAAGTCAGCATTTACTTACCTTAGTGTTGTTCTAATGCTGAATGCCCTACTGTCTTTTTTGGACCACAAAAGGAGAATTTTTAAAAAACGTCCCGCTTGCGCTCGCCAATATAATGACAGTGAAAAGCGACCAGCATCAATCTTTTAATCAAGTGTTACGATAGGGTTTGGTGAAAAACAAACCGTAATATAGTGTATTATTTAACAAAAATCCTGCTCTTGGCCGTTGATCTTCATGTTCTTGAGACTCTATTAATTCACTCCGAAAAACACACAAGTTGTGAAAAATCAAGATTAACAAAAACACAGCATGAAATACAATCCATGCACCTTCTTCTCTGAGGTGAATATGTGAGTTGCGTTCATTGCAACAAAAAGTCGTTTTCACATCTGTATCGGTCAGGATATATTCGGTGAAGAACTCAGTGAAGAAAGTACATGGATACATGTTGCATATTTATTAATCTTGATTTTCTGGGCGAGTCGGAGTAAACTGCGGCACTAATAGAGTCTCATGAACCAAGGTCAGGATTTTCGTTAAATAATACATTACATTTCTGGGTTTTTTTAACCAAACCCTATCATCAACTCCAGAACACTTGGAATATACGACCGCCAGAGTGAGTAAATGATGACTTAATTTTCATTTTAGGATCCCTTTAGAGGTGAAGTATGCCGGGTTTTTTTTTTTAAATAAAATGCTACAATACTTTCTCCCATGAAATGCTGATCATAATGCATATTGTTTTCAAAATGTAGTGTACACTCTTAAAAACAAAGTTTCCAAAATGATGCCATAGAAGAAGCATTTTTGGTAACTTTCAGTGAACAGCAGTATTGTTTTTCATAGTGTAAAGAACATTTTAATAATCTAAAAAGATTGTTTTTCCACTTTAAAGAACCTTTTGTGCAGTGGAAAGATGTTAAAGTTTCTACATCGAACCATCAATGATAATAAAGAACCTTTATGTTTTAAAGGGGCGGTTGATTATGATTTAACTTTTTTAACTTTAGTTAGTATGTAATGTTGCTGTTTGATCATAAACAACATCTGCAAAGTTACGACACTCAAAGTTCAATGCAAAGAGAGATATTTTCTTTGAACACTTTTGTCATTTTGGCTGCGTGAGATTCTCCAGCTTTGTTGTTGTTGAGCTGTTAAAGCTCCGCCCTCTTCTGGAGCAGCAGCTCATTTGCATTTAAAGGGACACACACAAAAACGGCGTGTTTTTGTTCACACCCAAATAGGGCAAATTTGACAAGATATAATGATCTGTGGGGGATTTTGAGCTGAAACTTCACAGACACATTCTGGAGACACCAGAAAATTACATCTTGTAAAAGGGGAATTATCAGTAACATTAAAACATCATATTTTCAACAAGACAATAAAAAGAAAGAGGTCAGAAAATGAACAAAGACATTTTGGTTTTAAAATTTAGGGTTAGAGATTGTAAAGAACTTATAAAATATAGTTGTGTAACTTGTTTTGCTGACCTAGAATACCCCAAAAACAACATAACATCATTTTCTTCAGAAAATTTAAAATCTAGTTATTTTTGCCATTACATTTGATGATGAGTCTTCACCTTTAATAAACAGACTGTGCTCACATACACACATCTCTCTTCACTGCCGCCCTCTCCAGACCCATAAAGCCCAACATTAATATAAAATATAAATGTTCAGCAGTCTGCATTTAAAGTGAGTCTATATCCGTTTTCAAAAAGGTTCCCACTCAAATGGAAAAATACACCAACCTTACAATAAAAATCAGCCTTATTGTATCTCACGGCAATATAGTTAAAGGATTTTCAATGACATTGGTAAGTACCTACAAAACACAGCCTTTACTATTCATGTTTTCTAGCAATCAGCATCTATACTGTACAAAGCAGCATTAAGAGACACTATAGTGTGATTTCACATGTAAATGATTTGTTTCTAAAGGCAGGAACACAAACACAGAGGTTGGATTTAAATAAGGGGGTCGGTCTCACGATGAAAAGAAGAAACTCGCTGTTAGATTGCAATCAAGGTTTTGTGCACAGCACTCATCACAGAAAAGAAGCACAATCGTTCACTAACAAGTATACTTCTCTGCACACTCAAACTCCTGTCTGTTCAAACGGAGGTTTAAATTTGCATGTGCTTCATGTCAATGATCGTTACTGTATGGAATAACAGAAGCATACTCTCTCTATAGTCATTACAGTTACTTAGCAAGCACAACAATCCTCATGCATTATTATTCCTTGTGATTTCTTTCTTTTCTTCTACATATTCTCACCATATTATATTTGATCTCGTCATACTGAGAATGTTAATATGAGCAGCACCTGCAGTCAGGGACGTTGCATAAATTTATTGGCCTGGGACGACATGTTTATGGGTGGATCCCCTCATCACAAGGCCGTCCCCCTGAAAACTGCCCTGTGTACAGCTGCGTTCACATAATGCATGTGTTTCCAGTGTGAACTTGCTGCCATCTAGTGCACTACACAGTCCTGTGCAGGATAAATATACCAGCTAATCTAAACCTAGAGATGCCAAACAAAAACTTGATTATATATATTTTTTTAAATGTTTTAATATAAGATATATTCTGATGAGTCATCACGTGACGGGTCATTTTTTTGTCCTTAATAATAATAAACAACAAAAATATGACATCCAAAGTATGTAATGTAGTACAAATAGATCTCTTTTATTAAATCCAAAATGTTTTGATTATATTTTGCTACATATAAAGCTATTTTAAAGTTTTTGAAGTGTCAAAAGGTCATTCGGTTTAACCGTCTATATGTCCATTTGTGATTAAAATATCTTAAAATGTAATAAATGTATATTTTTTTTTATTCTGGCATGATTTTATATCATCATATATCAACATAGTGCAAAATGATATTAAAATTATGTGTAAAAGTCGTTGCTTTGTTATGAGAAAGAATGAACGAAAAATGAATTTCATTGATGTCATTCGGAGTAACCGATATAAAGGGACCATTTTGGATCAAGTCATGTGGTCAATATCATGTGACAGGAGGTGACATCATTCAGACACCTGCAAAGGACCACATGGTCGTGAAGCAAAGCCAGGTCATTTGGTGCAACCGCTATAAAATATGGAAAATTTTGTTTTTGTTTTTGTTTTGTTTAGTAAAACATTTTTAATATAACATTATTATATATTATATACATGCTATCATGATTAATTGCATCTAACATAAAAGTTTGTAAATATTTATGTCTGTGTGTATGTATGTATATATACCTGTATACACACACACACACACACACACATATATATATATATATATATAGTCAAACCGAAATTTATTTAGACACCTTGAACATTGAATTCATTATTGCAGTTTATTCACTTAAATGGTAATAAAATATGACAAGATCTCAGAGTTAAACTGTGTCAGAAAAAAATAATCTTAATTATGTCAGATAACACTTAAGCAAAACATGGTCAGGTCAAAGTGTCTGAATAATTTTTGGTTTTTAATTTTTATCAATTTTACTGGTAGTCACTGTATGAAGCATAATATGTCACAGTTTACTTTATTTTGCTATCCTGACTTACATAAATGAACTACAGTGTCCTGCAGCCACTAGTAAAAAATACTAAAAATATAAAAAATGACTATAAAAATTTTGGTTTGACTGTATGTGTGTGTGTGTGTGTGTGTGTGTGTGTGTGTGTGTGTGTGTGTGTGTGTGTGTGTGTGTACATATTTTTTAATATTATAGTATATTGAGAACCACAAACAGACTAACCAAACAGAGAAGTACAATAATACTGTAGACAATCAAACCACATATATACACATGTGGACAAAATTGTTGGTACCCTTGGTAATTATGAACAAAAAAGCCTGTGAAAATAAATCAGCATCATTAATCCTTTAGATAATATATTTTTTTAAAAAATCACAAAAATCTAACCTTTCATTGCAGTATAAGAATTTAAATGGGGGGAATCTCAATATGAAATAAATGTTTTTCTCTAATACACATTGGACATGATTTACGTTACCCCTAGAAATTCTTATGAGTACAATATCTCTGAATATTCACATCCATATTTACATTTTTAGCACATCAGGGTGACTAGAAACATGAAATTATCCAGCCATGGCTTCCTGTTTCACAAGAGTATAAATATGAGTAAACACAAAGGCCAGATTCCCTTAATCATCCATCAGAATGGGTAAAACCAAATAATATTGTTCTGAAAGCTTCACAAAATAGAAAGTGTCTCTAAGAAAACAGTTAAGGCATTGAAAATTCCTATTTTTCCATTTTAAATTCAATGATATTAACGGTGCAGATTTATTTTCACACTTCTTATTTACCAATACCAACAATTTTGTCCACATCTGTATAAAAATAAAAATCAAACAGTAATGTTTTTTCAGGATTTGTTTTAGGTGCAGATGTGCACTTTCCCAACGCTGTAAATACTCTCCTCTTGAATAATTTATATCAACTGTCTGTTCGGGTTACTATAAGTGTCGCAAAGATTCGGACATCTAAAAGGCCCGTTATACGAATGCCGAATCATGCTGACAAGGTTCAATGAGGCCATAAAAGAGGTACGAGAACAATTTTCACTACTGTAACTGCATACAGAATCTCACATGGTAAAATACTACACACTAATCCACTAATGCCATCAAAAAAATAAATAACTAAAACTAAATAAACATTCTACAAGCATAATTCACAATGAATGAGATATGATTTTACAGTGACAACTGCAGCTAGTAATAATTACAATTTTATGATGACACTACTTTCAATAAATGATGCCGTTATTAACCCAGTTTTTTATAGTGTTGCATATTTACAGATTGCCTTTAAAAGAAATGAATCGTTTTGAATTGAGAATGAAAATGCATTATAATTAACATGCAGTTAACTTTCTTTGAATACAAATGGTAGTAGAGAAACACATGTGAAAGAGTGCATTTGATGTCTCTTCCAAATGAGGGCGCTGTTTTCAACTTTATTCATAGGCTCTAGATCAATGAACAGAGTAAGAATCAATTTCAAGCAGCAAACAATTCAACACAGCAACCCTTCAGCAAAACCTTTTATCCTTTGCAACTGCATGCACTAAATATATTTCTCTTAATATATGTCTTTTTCCTCCTCAGAAGTTTTTTTGCGCCCCTGGAGGAGGAGCATAGCGAGGTCAGACTCATTTGAACAAACCGATTCGCTAGGATGCTTCGTTTAAATGAACCGCATCAATACAAACGATTCACCGAGTTGTCAGTCACAGAAATGAACCATTAAAGGGTTAGTTCACCAAAAAAATGAAATTTATGCAATTAATTACTCACCCTCGTGCCGTTTTACACCTTCATTAATCTTCGGAACACAATTTAAGATATTTTTGTTGAAATCCGATGGCTCCATGGCCTGAGCAATGACATTTCCTCTCTCAAGATCCATTAATGCACTAAAAACATATTCATAGTTTATGTGAGTACAGTGGTTCAATATAAATATTCTAAAGCGACGAGAATATGTTTGGTGCGCCAAAAAAACAAAACAAAATAACGACTTATATAGTGATAAGCGATTTCAAAACACTGCTTAAGCTTCGGAGTGTTATGAATCAGCGTGTCGAATCATGATTCGGATCGCGCGTCAAACCGCCAAACTGCTGAAATCACGTGACTTTGGCGATCCGAACCGCTGATTCAACACGCTGATTCATAACACTCCGAATCTTCCTGATGCAGTGTTTTGAAATCGGCCATCACTAAATAAGTCGTTATTTTGTTTTTTTTGGCGCATCAAAAATATTCTCGTGGCTTTATCATTAATATTGAACCACTGTACTCACATGAACTGATTTAAATATGTTTTTAGTACATTAATGGATCTTGAGAGAGGAAATGTCATTGCTCAGGCCTCACTGAGCCATCGGATTTCATCAAAAATATCTTAATTTGTGTTACGAAGATTAATGAAGGTCTGGTTTGGAACGACATGAGGGTGAGTAATAAATGACATTATTTTCATTTTTGGGTGAACTAACCCTTTAATGTTCAAAATGAGATTCAAACATACATTTTGAGTTGATTTTCAGTGTATTTACGAATAAAACGTTTCATCATGTGTGATTTTCAGGCATATGGCATCTCATGAATATTCTAATCTTTAAGTGTAATTAATTATATTAATCAAACTACTATGATATTTACTGTCATACAATTTTTCGGAAATGTTCACGTGATCGTTTTCTGTAGTTCAATAAATATTTGTAAAACGCATCCATTTTCGACGAAATATATAAACTAGGCCCTTGTTGCTGTAGTTAGTCGTGTGATTTTGATACTATTTGATATTAACGCTATGATTGGGACCATTATTGTGTTTCTTACCTGACAAGAAGGTGTAAAACGCGAATCTGTGCGAGTGAATCACTGAAAGGAACCGGTTCAAATGAACGATTCATTCGCGAATCGGACATCAGCCACTGCAGCCAGCCAAACCCCCGCCGCCCGTGCGATGGAGGAGCGGATCTGATCTCATCGGATCTACCGACAAACATGCTGCTCGATCAAACCCGTTTCCCCGGCAATATTACCAGAACGAGCGACTGATTGATATGTGAACTGAATCAGGTAACGCTGTTTATATTCATATGTGTCGTTTGTGTGTCCGCTCCGGACAACTGTCACAAGGGCCGTTTCCCAAAATCTAGTGAGCTGTCTACATAGACAAAATTTTTGAGCACTCTAGTTTCAAATCCAAGTGTGATTCCTGCTTAGCCAGTATTTTTGAGGCAAAGTAGACACGGAAGCTTACTTAGCAGCATCCAAGCTCTTTGTTTTGAACCCAAGTGCGCTATCTAGCTAGCGAGCTTTGCAGATTTTGAGACACCGCCACAGTCCCGCATTGCGGCCTGCTTCTGTGTTTACAATGCTCTTTAATACTGTCTTTATTTAAAGGTTAATGTCTTTGAAGAAGGGATGATCGATCAGCAGAGATCGATGATTGACGGCTGTCATTTGTTTATTTTGAAGCGCTCGTGAGCTGTCAAACAGATTGATTCGCGCCAAAGCTGGGAAAACGAGCATATTTTACATGTTGTCTGGTTTATTTAAGAGCATGGAAGGTAATTATGTTTGTTTTTTTTGCAAATCTGTTTGAATGTTTATCGATAAATTCGTGGTTTTAATCCCAGTCACCATTCCAATTGGGAATCAGTCTGTGTTAGCTTAGCTCGCGAGATGCTAATAGACTGTAGCATTTCATTCTCTTTCATAAAATGAGTATTATTTGCATATAAATGTTCTAAGGGCGTGAAATTAATATATAAATATGAATTCGGACGTTTGTGTTGAGATTTAAAGCTTCATTGACTCGTAACCGTTCGGTTAACACAGAGGCTAACAAATACATCGGCTACGGAAGTTGAAAAGAAAACATCATCTGGACATGATTTTTAGGAAGGTTTATTCATCTAATTGGTTGTTTGTCAGTAAGAGATTGTTTGTATAATAACAAATGCGCTTAAATAGATGATATGGTATTCTTAGAAGTACCTTAGTGTTACACGTAAATACATGGTACATAAATATTGGAACCAAACAGTATTTTGACGTGCCAGAATATACAATGAGACCTAATATTATATTTATGTATAATGTGTGTGTATATATATATATATATATATATATATATATTACACACACACACACACACTGCCCTCCAAAAGTTTGGAAACGGCAAAGTGTGGTTTTGCAGGATATCAGCATAAATCTTTATCATTTTTTGGTGCAAATGCATTAAAGTAACTTGACTAAAATTTAAGTTTTTTTCTATGTATAAACTGTTTGTGTAATAAAATATGTTTTCATAGTTTGTGTTGTCCCTTATCAGTGCAAAATTATCACAAATTAGAAAGGATTCGTGCCAATATTGTCTAAACCCCGCTTTTCCAGGGCGTTTGTGGATATATATATATATATATATATGTAATAAATTTGTATATACATGCTCTAATGATTTAGTCAAGAGAAACATCAAATAATGAAGTAATATGCATTGGTAAACTTCTGTGCTGTGTATATATTTTAGTCTATTCTACACAAGATGATTGGTGTTATTTCTTAGGGTTTGAGATCCATTTGGCTCTGCTCCATGTTTAAAGTTTTCATTCTAATATTAGCTCAGATTGTGTCTAGATTAGTGAAGAAAAACGAGACTCTTTTGCAGGGTCTGGATAGTATCAGAGCTGGCAGTTTTTTCAATAAACTAACTGGTTTAGTTCAAATCACAGTTCCGCGTGTCTCAGGATCAGGTGATCGACACGGAACATTCTGTGTTTTTATCAAAACAGCATCCTGCTTAGTTTGTCATCACTTCTGTGTGTGAAAACAGACCCTGATGTCTGATAAGAGGAAGCTTGTTATGAAATGAGAAGGGTAATTTTATGTCACAGTAATGGGATATGTCATAATATAACTCTTTTTGCTGGAAATTCAGTGCAAAAATGTATTGTTTTATTCATAAAAAATTAAAATCGCACACAAAATAAGTGTAAGCTTGAGATTTGATTTGAACATTTAACAAAAATGAATTTTATTATTTTTATTATTATTATTGTTTTAATTTTAGTTAAAGGGGGGGTATCACACACAGTTTCTGCCAATCTCATGTTAATCTTGAGTACATCTAGAGTAACAATGCATCCTTCATATCTCCGAAAAGTCTTTAGTTTTGTCGTTTTTATACGCTAAACCGAGTCTTTCCGAAAAAACCCAGATCCTGGAGGCGTGTCTGCCATCAGTGCTGTGGGCGGAGCTAAAGAGTCGTACACAGCTTCTGCGATGTCTGCATTATAAATAAAAAGGGAACAAAAATGTTCGTGTTGTTTACATTATATGTACTTGTGCGCCGATTGCCAACAAAACACAGACATCTGATGCAGCTTTACTCACCGCCCGCGATCTGCGAATCCAGCGCCGAACTGGGACTTTTTTACAAAGTATTTATCTCTGAAATCCCGGAAACAAACAAACATGCATGCACAAACAGAAAACAAACTTCATCCTCTGTTCCCTTAACGCTGGGTTCTTTGGGAAGCTGAAAAAGGTCATCTTTCCCTCACAACTAAAAACACACTCCTTTGTTTACAGGAGCTGCATCTCATTTTGGAGGCTGCGTCCTTTGGAGGTCACATTTGAAGGCTGCATACGTCATCAAGGATGTCTTATTTAAGAAAAGTAACCGTAATAAAATTGACTGATTCATTGTGAGGTGTAAAATGCTGTAATTTCTTTCTTACGTTGCAATCTAATGGCTAATTTTCTTAAATGAGACTGCCTCGATGATGTATGCACCCTTCAAAGGGTGCAGCCCCTGAATTAGGACACAGCCATTGTTCAAAAATCTCTCGGCTTCGGGTTGATGGCCGTGATCTTGCTCTGGATGATGTGTCCAACTTGTGTTTTGAAACTTTGGCCATGTTTAGCATGAGAATGCAACTTTTTAACTCTCAGCTCATTTGCATTTAAAGGGACACGCACAAAAACGGCGTGTCTTTGCTCACACCCAAATAGGGGCAAATTTGACAAGCTATAATAAATGATCTGTGGGGTATTTTGAGCTGAAACTTCACAGACACATTCTGGAGACACCAGAGACTGATATTACATCTTGTGAAAGAGGCATAATAGGTCTCATGTGCATCTCTCCTCAGGTCGCAGTCAGATCCTGTAGAAGTCGCGGTCATGTACTCTGAGTGGCGGTCTTTACACCTGGTGGTCCAGAGCGACCAGGGCCACCTGAGTGTGTTACACACTTACCCATTGGGCGTGGGTCGAGACGTGGCAAACGCTGTGGTGCGTCCCCTGGGAAACAGCCTCGGAGGAGCGCCGTCCGAGTGCCTTCTCAAGACAGACAAGGAGGTAAGAAGTGTGTGTGTGTGTTTCATAAGATCTCACATCTGTGAAGAATCTTGAATTCAAACCCGAGGCTGCGGCAGGAAGAATTCAAGGTTGACTTACTGGGTGGCATGTTTGAATTAATTCAGAACCTGTTAACTGTTAACTTCTGCTGAGGTTTTTGGGTGGAAAATGTTTGTTTTTCTCAGCGCAATTCATGTGCTGTTTATCTTTTATATTTGATATGGTCCAAATTCACTTTTTAACACACTTGCCAGTGACAGGATAATTGAGTGTTTAACCAGCCATAAATATTTCTTGTGATGTTGCATGTCCTTTTATCTAATCTATATCTAATCTCATTTCATAATTTGACTCTTTATTTTACTTATTTCTTACATTTTCTCATTTTAAAAGATTTTATGTCAAGCAAAAATGAACGAAATGTGCTGTATAAAAAAAAATTGCCTTGCCTAAGATGTTTTTCATGAGATCATATGCACCATATAAGCAAAATTGTGATTTTTGTTCTTCATATTTCATATATTTGGTGGCTTAATTAATTACTTTTTCATGCAGTTCATAAATGTTTTCATTAGTAGATGAAATTGCATTATTTTCTATATGAATCACACACACACTGTCTCCAATTTATACATAAATTAAGCTGAACATTGCTGGACAAACTTTATTTTTTGTTCTTAATCATAAATTATACACCATCAGACCTCAAAAGTGAAATTTAAAGCTTCTGTCCTTTAAAGGTTGACATATAAGGACCAATTCATCAAGCATGTAATGTTGCAGTTCCTAAAAAAGGGTTTATTAGGAAGTTAAAGACTAGCTCTGTGTTGTTTCCTCAGTTGCTTATTTGCATAATTTGGTTAAAAACAAAGCATGCTGGTCAAGGTTCATATTGACCTAAAATGGAAGATGTGTTGTGATGATGTTATTAGTGCAAACTTTTGAGTGCATTTCAAGGTCTTGTTTAGTTCTCTCTGTTGTTTGTGTATCTGGGTGGGTGTCATTCAGTGCTAGTTACAAACCTTCATTTTCTTGTGTGTGTGTGTGTGTGTGTGTGTGTGTGTGTCTCTTCACTGACTTCCATTGCATTGTGCGTGTGGTTCCTGTAGGCTTCTGTGTACTGTGATAAGAGGAGAGGATATCCTGCCAATTCCCTCTCTGCCTCCGATTTTTTCCTGACCTTTTTTCTGACCTCTGATCCATCTCATTGCTCGCCAATGGTGACCGATGCTTTTGGAATATAATTGTGCAAAAACGCAGTTCCAGTTGAGATCTATTTTCCTGCCGTCAGATGTGTTTTACTCATAAACATGCACCAAACTTTTCCCTCTCAAACGCAAGGATGGTTGATCCATCTCAAACCGGTTTAGTTGCTTATTTATCCATCTAATGCTGTCCTTGTCCTCCTCAGGTGAAATGGACCATGGAGGTGCTGTGTTACGGCCTGACGCTCCCCCTGGATGGAGACACGGTTAAGTTGTGTGTGGACGTCTACACTGACTGGATAATGGCCCTGGTGTCTCCAAGAGACTCAATACCACAGCCTATCATTAAAGAGCCCAACCTCTACGTCCAAACCATCCTGAAACACTTGCACAACCTTTTCCTGCCCAGGTGTGTTTAATTGCCCATGATGCACAACATAGCATGCATCCAAACCACTCAGACTCAATTGTAGCACTTCCTGTTTGTGCTTTGATTTTGAATATGCATGTTTCTTTCTTCCAGACCAGAGCACTTCAGCCTGGTGCACTTTAAATTGTGTCAGCAAGTGTTGTCTGCGGTGCAGAAGTTGGCACGTGACTCGTCCGGCATGGCCAGAGAGACGTGGGAAGTGCTGCTCCTCTTCCTGCTGCGCATCAATGACACGCTACTGGCCCCGCCCACTGTGGGAGGTCCGTATGATGCAATGGACAAACACAATGTTGTTTCACTATAAAATAGAACAAATAGAACATTAGACTAACAAACAAATGAGAGAAGGTTTTGCATCTAAGCAAATGGCCGGTAGGGACTACAACGAGCTTCTTCTTGGGTTGGTGACAAAACAAACCATAAAATTTACATAAACCCCGCCCTCGAGAACACACAACAGAGGGGGCGGGGCCATGTTGGGCTGCTTTAGAGAAGAGGAAGAGTTGTTGTAGTAGAGTGTTGTTGACATGCCGTCATTTAACACCAGATTGCTTCACAAACGAGGGTCAATTCAACACAAAAGATGAACATGACGGCACATGCTAGTGGATGAGTTGAATTAACTCCACAGCAACTACATCAATGTATCCACTAACCATTCAGAAACGTCTAAAAGTTGTAACTTCTTCCTGAGTCTCTCCATCAGTGTCGACTCCGGTTTGAACAATGTAAGGCTGAACACTTTCCTCATTTTGGCTGCGTGAGATTCTCCAGCTTTGTTGTTGTTGAGCTGTTAAAGCTCCGCCCTCTTCTGGAAAGGTGGCAGCTCATTTGCATTTAAAGGGACACACACAAAAACGGCGTGTTTTTGCTCTCAGCCAAATAGGAGCAAATTTTACAAGGTATAATAAATGATCTGTGGGGTATTTTGAGCTGAAACTTCACACACACATTCTGGAGACACCAGAGACTTATATTACATCTTGTGAAAGGGGCATAATAGGTCCCATTTAAAGGGTTAGTTCACCCAAAAATGAAAATTCTGTCATTAATTACTCACCCTCATGCCGTTCCACACCCGTAAGACCTTCATTAATCTTCGTAACACAAATTAAGATATTTTTGATGAAATCCGATGGCTCAGTGAGGCCTGAGCAATGACATTTCCTCTCTCAAGATCCATTAATGTACTTAAAACATATTTAAATCAGTTCATGTGAGTACAGTGGTTCAATATTAATATTATAAAGCCACGAGAACATTTTTGGTACGGCAAAAAAAAAAAAAAATAACGACTTATATAGTGATGGCTGATTTCAAAACACTGCTTCAGGAAGCTTCGGAGCGTTATGAATCGGCATGTCGAATCAGCGGTTCGGATCGCGCACCAAAAATATTCTCGTGGCTTTATAATGTTAATTTTGAACCACTGTACTCACATGAACTGATTTAAATATGTTTTTAGTACATTAATGGACGTTGCAATATAGGTGCATTTGATGAACCCATACTCAGCTTACTTAATTTCCCAGTCCTTCTGAAATGATTTAATTTACAATCATCACATGTAATTGCTATTATTTTTACTTGTTACATAATATATTTAAAGAAACTAGCTAGTTAGTGATTAGAAACATTACTTTGGATGTTAAAAGAGGAAATGTCATTGCTCAGGCCTCACTGAGCCATCGGATTTCAACAAAAATATCTTAATTTGTTTTCTGAATATGAACGAAGGTCTTACAGGTGTGGAACAACATGAGGGTGAGTAATTAATGACAGAATTTTCATTTTTTTAGGTGAATTAACCCTTTAAATGGGACCTACCAGCACAAGAGAACAGGAATTTCTTCCTCTTTTAAGGAAATATTTCAGTAAAAATGTCTGCTTTTGAACCCCTGAAGTGTATTTACCAGTGTGTTGCCAATAAAGCTTAAAATTTAAGAACAGGTATCTGTGCTTGTGTCTCCTGTAGGTGGTATAGCAGAGAAGCTGGCAGAGAAGTTGATCAGCGTGTTGTTTGAGGTTTGGTTCCTGGCCTGCACACGCTGTTTCCCCACGCCGCCCTACTGGAAGACTGCCCGAGAGATGCTGGCCAACTGGAGACATCACCCTCCGGTGGTGGAACAGTGGAGTAAAGTGATCGCTGCTCTCACTTCCAGGTACTTTAGGTCTGCCGAAGTGAAATAGCTGCAGCTTTACAATACTTCTACAGCATTTATTCATCTTAGTTGATGTTCATTTCTACATGTACTAATGCATTTTAAAGGTACACTGTAGCTTTTGGCCCTCTAGTGGTTAGAAAAACAAAATGCATTGTTTTGGTTGTGCTTTGGCTCTGCATGACTGTTCGGATGAATATGATTATCCTGCTGCTCATAAAACATTCACTACTAGACTTAGAGATATAACCAGTTTAGATGGAAAGGATCTCAAGCTGACTAGCTGAAGACGTTACTGTAGCTTTTTTTGAGCTACAGGAATTGGTAAAGTAGCTTGTTTCTGCCACTAAATAATACATAAAAAAAAAAAGGGGGTTTTGGACAATATTGGCATGAATCCTTTGTGATAATGGGACAACACAAACAACGAAAACATATTTTATTACTTAAACAGTTTATACATATATATACATATATATTTCGATTCATCAAAATATCTACCATTAGCAGCTATCTGACCTGAACTGGGTTCTGATTGGTTTATTGTATTCTAAACCTAATTGGCAATCAATTGTTGAAGCTATTAAGGTGTGCTGACCCAAAAATCTTTTACAAACCTCGGCCAAGTTTAATCCAGTAACCAGCATCACAGCTGGCAAAGGGGCGTGTCTGACTTTGACATAATAATGGCAATATATTCATGTCAATCAAAATGAAAATTATTATTGCTGGTCTTCAATGTCAAGTTACTTTAATGTATTTGCACCAAAAAATAAGGATTTATGCTGATATCGTCCAAAATCACACTTTGCCAGGGGTGTTTCCAAACTTTTGGAGGGCAGTGTATTTGCGACTTTTTAACTCACAATTCTTATTTTTCTCGCAATTGCAAGTTTTTTTTGATGCAATTCTGACTTTTTTTCTCAGAATTGTGAGATATAAACTCACAATTGCATCTTAAACTGTTTATATCTCGCAAATTCTGACTTTATAACATGTAATTGTGAGTTATAATATAATATTGCAATTCTGAGAAAAATCATCAGTCTTTTTTCCCCTCACAATTGCACACTAAAAAAAACAATTGCGAGTTTATATCTCACACTTCTGACTTTATATCATGCAATTCTGAGAGAAAAAAAGTCAGAATTGTGAGATGGAAAAAGTCACAATTACCTTTTTTATTTCATGGTGGAAACAAGCTTCCATAGTATTTCCGTAGTACTTATGTCGAAGCTTTTGTATGTTTGACCATATTTGTTTTGTTGTCCACACAGGCTGCTGCGGTTCATGTATGGGCCGTCCTTTCCTCCGTTTAAAGTGCCAGAGGAAGACGCCAGCCTCATCCCCGCTGAGATGGACAACGACTGTGTGGCTCAGACGTGGTATCGCTTTCTACACATGCTCAGGTCTGCAGTAAAACTGACTCTGTGTTTCTAATAGGTTGATTACCCTTGATTTCCGCTTCAGAAACAATTGATTTGAAACAGAATCAAGCTCTGTTTGTTTAAATTTGTATGCTATTGGATCCATTCTGGTCATGGATACTTACATAAGCTGTTCAATTATCTGTTTTCCCTTCAGTAACCCTGTGGACCTGAGCAATCCCGTCATAGTGAGTTCCACCCCAAAGTTTCAGGAGCAGTTGTTGGGGGGAAACGGCGTTCCTCACGAGGTCATTCAGCACCCCTGCCTCAAACAGCTGCCTCAGATCTTCTTCAGAGCTATGAGGGGCGTCAGCTGCCTCGTGGACGCGTTCCTCGGTAAGATCTGTGAATATTCACAACTCTGCTGAACATTCAGGGCTCTTTTATGAATTGCATTGTTTTTTTGGATGCTACTGTGATGGCATTACCATGAAATAAATGAATATGGTAGTCATTCAGTACCATGGTATGTAGGGGTGGGAGAAAAATTGATCTCTCTTCCAGCAATTATGAATCGATTCTGAGCTTATTATTTTTTAATGCATATGCACATATGATACTAACAGTTACACAAATACACACAAAATTGTCAAACAAGTAAATAAACTTGCATAGGGTTTCATAGTTGAAATTAAATACAAGGACGATCACAGGTTTCAATGCACATCATATACAGTGTAAGAAACATGCGCTTTGCACGTTTCATCCGCCTGTATTTCAGTGCTCTTGAATCTCAAAATGCTCTTTTGATGCAAAATTAAACAGTCAATTATGTCTTCAGGATCTAATATGGTGAAATAGATCTGTGCATTAGTGTGAATGGCCTGTTATCAGTGGTGATCAAACAGCAATAATGCTGAGAAAAGGAAAAAAGTTAGTTAATAAATCTTAACATACAATTGTTTTGATGTATTGTTAATTGGTAATTATTTAATAAAAGTACTTAAAATTAATATGCACAGATAATATTGATATTCAGAATCCTTAATTAATAAGAAAAAAAAAATAGATCAAGAATTGTTTTAGAATCGGATTGTGATTCCCAGTAAATCAGAATCGTATCTGAAAGATTCCCACCCTTGATGGTTTGTACAGCAAAGCCTCTGCATATATTATAAGGCTTTCCATTAATTATTTATTGCACTACATTCTAATCTCAGATGTTTTATTCTCTGTGGTTTGCTGGTTCTCATTATTGTTTGAATCTCAGTTGCAGTGATGTATGAACACTGGCTTTGACTGTCTTTCCATTTCTAGGTGTTGCTGTTTCTAAGAAACTCGAGTGTCATGAAACTCTGCATTCTTCTGGTACTCATACAACTGTGCTCTTCCCTTTTCAATGTCACTCTTACCCCTTTTCCACCGAAATGGTGCTGCTATTCTCTCGGAAAGTGCATAATGTTACTCGTTGCAATGTAGGTGCATTTGATGAACCCATACTCAGCTTACTTAATTTCCCAGTCCTTCTGAAATTATTTAATTTACAATCATCACATGTAATTGCTATTATTTTTACTTGTTACATAATATATTTAAAGAAACTAGCTAGTTAGTGATTAGAAACATTACTTTGGATGTTAAAATCACACTTTAAAAAAATGCTAGGTTTAAAACAACCCAAGTTGTGTTGAAAATAGACAAACCCAGCAATTGGGTTAAATGTTTGCCCAACGTGCTGGTCAGTTTTATTTAACCCAACTATAGTAAAAAAATTACAATATGGCTGGCTTAAAATGAACCCAAAATATGTTGGAAATGAAAAATCAGACACATAATTACTAGAGGCAACAATAATAATCAAATGGTGAACATTTATTAATAAGCAATTTAATAAATGTTTATTGTTTATTCAGTCATTAAACTTATTAATAAAAGTTAATTTCCAACATACTTTGGGGTCATTTTAAGCAAGCAATACAGTCATTTTTAAACAATAGCTGAGTTAAATAAAACTACCCAGCAGGTTGGGCAAACATGTAACCCAACTGCTAGGTTAAGAAAATCCAATCGCTGGGTTAAAACGATCCAATTCGCTGAGTTAAGAAAATCCCAATGGCTGGGTTAAAACAACCCAATTAACCCAATCACTGGGTTAAAACAATCCAATTAACCCTATCGCTGGGTTAAAACAATCCAATCGCTGGGTTAAAACAATCCAATTAACCCTATCACTGGGTTAAAGCAATCCAATTGCTGGGTTAAGAAAATCCAATCGCTGGGTTAAAACAATCCAATTAACCCTATCATTGGGTTAAAACAATCCAATCGCTGGGTTAAGAAAATCCCAATCGCTGGGTTAAAACAATCCAATTAACCCTATCACTGGGTTAAAACAATCCAATTAACCCTATCACTGGGTTAAAACAATCCAATTAACCCTATCACTGGGTTAAAACAATCCAATTAACCCTATCACTGGGTTAAAACAATCCAATTAACCCTATCACTGGGTTAAAACAATCCAATCGCTGGGTTAAAACAACCCAATTAACCCAATCACAGGGTTAAGAAAATCCTATTGCTGGGTTAAAACAATCCAATTAACCCTATCACTGGGTTAAAACAGTCCAATCGCTGGGTTAAAACAATCCAATTTACCCAATCCCTGGGTTAAAACAATCCAATTGCTGGGTTAAAACAATCCAATTAACCCTATCACTGGGTTAAAACAACCCAATTAACCCTATCACTGGGTTAAAATGATCCCATTCACTGGGTTAAAACAACTCAATCACTGGGTTAAGAAAATCCAATCGCTGGGTTAAAACAATCCAATTAACCCTATCACTGGGTTAAAACAATCCAATCGCTGGGTTAAAACAATCCAATTAACCCTATCACTGGGTTAAAACAATCCAATCGCTGGGTTAAAACAATCCAATTTACCCAATCGCTGGGTTAAAACAATCCAATTAACCCTATCACTGGGTTAAAACAATCCAATCGCTGGGTTAAAACAATCCAATTTACCCAATCGCTGGGTTAAAACAATCCAATTTACCCAATCACTGGGTTAAAACAATCCAATCGCTGGGTTAAAACAATCCAATTAACCCTATCACTGGGTTAAAACAATCCAATCGCTGGGTTAAGAAAATCCCAATCGCTGGGTTATAACAATCCAATTAACCCTATCACTGGGTTAAAACAACCCAATCGCTTATCTAAAACAATCCAATTAACCCTATCACTGGGTTAAAACAGTCCAATCGCTGGGTTAAAACAATCCAATTTACCCAATCCCTGGGTTAAAACAATCCAATTGCTGGGTTAAAACAATCCAATTAACCCTATCACTGGGTTAAAACAACCCAATTAACCCTATCACTGGGTTCAAATGATCCCATTCACTGGGTTAAAACAACTCAATCACTGGGTTAAGAAAATCCAATCGCTGGGTTAAAACAATCCAATTAACCCTATCACTGGGTTAAAACAATCCAATCGCTGGGTTAAAACAATCCAATTAACCCTATCACTGGGTTAAAACAATCCAATCGCTGGGTTAAAACAATCCAATTTACCCAATCGCTGGGTTAAAACAATCCAATTAACCCTATCACTGGGTTAAAACAATCCAATCGCTGGGTTAAAACAATCCAATTTACCCAATCGCTGGGTTAAAACAATCCAATTTACCCAATCACTGGGTTAAAACAATCCAATCGCTGGGTTAAAACAATCCAATTAACCCTATCACTGGGTTAAAACAATCCAATCGCTGGGTTAAGAAAATCCCAATCGCTGGGTTATAACAATCCAATTAACCCTATCACTGGGTTAAAACAACCCAATCGCTTATCTAAAACAATCCAATTAACCCTATCACTGGGTTAAAACAATCCAATCGCTGGGTTAAAACAATCCAACTAACCCTATCACTGGGTTAAAACAACCCAATCGCTGAGTTAAGAAAATCCAATCGCTGGGTTAAAACAACCCAGTTTCTGGGTTTGTCCATTTTCAACCCAACTTGGGTTGTATGATCTTTAAACTAGGAGTAAGACTTGTTAATATCATTTGCAGGGCGATATGTTTTATTCTGCAACATTTCAGTGGAAATGGGGTTTCAAGTCTGTCAGTAAAGTATATTGTAACTTCATTTAAAAAAAGCAAAGCACAGTCTGGTTTAATTGTCTTAAGTTCAAGTTCAAGTACTTGAAGGTTGCAAGGTTTCCAGAAACTTTTTTTTTTTTGGAAAGTTTTTGGAAATTTACAGGAATTTTTTCTTTGCAACCTATTCAAGATACTCCTGTCTGCAACAATATTATTTTTTTTTTGTTTATAACTGAATATATCCAGTTGAAATTTGTACCAAAAATGAACAAAGAGTGAAATGTCTGCCCTCATTGTCTCAGGGAGTTAGTTACATTAATCTTAACTGCACATGCTCAGTGGTTTGTCGCTCTGAGCTCACAATGTCCTGACATGTTGTTCTTCTCAGTTTCTAACATTTCTTTAGAGGTCTTGTTTTATGTTTCCTCAGGAGTCACAGTGTCTAGGAGCAATATTCGAGACAGACTTCCCTCTATAGGTACACTAAACCTGTCCAAACCCAATCAGTTAGTGACCAACAGTGGGTTTGACTACCCAACACACTGATTCTGTTCATGAGGTTCCTGTTTTTTTTGTGTGTGTGTGTGTGTGTAATCCCATTTTTTTCCCCAGGTGTTGCTGTTTCTCGGAACAATTTTCGAGACAGGCTCCCATCTTATGGTATTTGATAACGCGCCTCTGACTAATCAAGAGGGTGTTTGATGAGGACTGTAGATTTTGCGAGGTGTTTTGTGCATACACAAGCACTTTTAGCTCAAAAATCTGTTGTGGAAATCAATTATACATCATTAATTATCTTGTTAATTGCCTTGTTTTTGCTCCCATGCAAGACTAAAGGTCTGTTCACACCAAGAATGATAACTGTAATTATAACAATAAAGATATAGTCATAAAAATCATTCTAAATATAAAAGAATAGAAGAGTTCACACCACAGCTATAATGATACAATATTGATGCAATCCCATTCAAAATGTTTTTTTTTTTTTTTTTCAGCTGATGAACAATAAAAACAATCAGAATCCATCCTGCTTTAAAGAGATTGAGCATTTAAAGTGACAGACGACAAAACTGCAGTGTGCACTTATAATAAATAGAGCAATATCGTCCGCTGGTGTGGACGCTAATATAGTTATCGTTCTCGGTTTGAACGGGCTTTAAATCTTTGGCCAGAATGAATGTGAGCATACTGATTGGTTGGTATTCAGTCTATTCCAGATGATGTTATGTTGAGAAACAAAACCAACTTGACATAAAAATGGCATAAAATCTTGTACTTCCTTTTAAAGACCCCATGAAATAAGAACCTTGTGGTTTTAGTGACTGTCTGTAGCTTTAAGATTATCCAAATTCTTGATTATGCAAAAAAATTTAAAATGTAAATTAAATGAGAACATAATGAATAAGAACATCATCTGCACATTATTGTTCTTCAGATTTCCTTTCTCAACCAATTTATTGAATCAGTCCAGTTGCTATTTTGCAAGGATTTGTTAGCTAAAGGCTATTGGATATTTGAAAAAAGCAGACGAGGCCTTTGATGTCCTGCTCCAACTTCATGTTTCTTTAATATGGGGTCTTTAATGTTTCCTGTGAGGTGGCAGAGGTGGAGGTATATATGATGAAATGGGTCTGAAATATCAGCTTTCCTCTTACAGGCGACAATCAATGACCAGTTGGTTTAAATCTGTCTGGAGCCTTCTGGAACATAAGATGTCAAGGAGATCATCTGCTTCTTGCGCCAGCCAATCAGTATCCCCACAGCGGTTTTAGGCAAATAACCAGATTTGAATGCAGGGGTTACCAGCATTTTCAGCCAATCAGCTGCTGAGTTGGGATGCTGTGTGGAAACGCATCAGTGATGATCTGATGTCTTTAATGGAGTGTGTAGCTGGTTGCATTTCATTGCATCTCTTTGAAATGCTATGAACAGGTTTCTCTCGCGTTATAAGCGTAACTCAGAAAATGAGTCGTATTTAAGAACTTGCACTCTAAAAAAGATTAATAAATGTTCATTTCCAATAAGCAAGCAATACAGTAATTTTTAAACAATAGTTGATTTAAATAAAACTGCAGCACATTGGGCAAACATTTAGCCCAATCACTGGGTTTGTCCATTTTTTTAACCCAACTTGGGTTGTTTTTTAACCCAGCAATTTTTAGAGTGTACCATACAACATTATCACCCTAAAAGTCCTGGAATAAAATTGTAAAAGGATTAGAATTAAGAAGCAACCTAGTTTCTAACCTTGTCATCAAATATCAGTTGCAAAAAAAAAAAAAAAATTGTACAAAATCATTGCCCATTATAGTTCTTTCTTTTACACAAACTAACTTTGAAATTGGTGAAATGAAGGCTCGTAATGCGAGGGACATCTGTGTTTGGATTCAAGATTATTGTGTGTGGATTAAAGGAATAATTCACCCAACAATGAGAATCATTTACTCAGCATCATGTCAATTCAAACCATCAGAGAGAAACTCATACAGGTTTAGAACAACATGAGGGCGAGTAAATGATTTTGATTTTTGGATGAACTATCCCTTAAAAGTTGGTGAATCTTGCACTACTGACCCAATCAGTTCTTACCATGAAGCAACATGGATACACAGTGGATACGGAAAGTATTCAGACCCCCTTAAATTTTTCACTCTTTGTTATATTGCAGCCATTTGCTTAAATCATTTAAGTTCATTTTTTTCCCTCATTAATGTACACACAGCACCCCATATTGACAGAAAAACACAGAATTGTTGACATTTTTGCAGATTTATTAAAAAGGAAAACCGAAATATCACATGGTCCTAAGTATTCAGACCCTTTGTTCAGTATTTTGATCTAATACAGCCATGAGTCTTTTTGGGAAAGATGCATTTTGGGGGATTTGGGATCCTCTGCCATTCCTCCTTGCAGATCCTCTCCAGTTCTGTCAGGTTGGATGGTAAATGTTGGTGGACAGCCATTTTTAGGTCTCTCCAGAGATGCTCGATTGGGTTTAAGTCAGGACTCTGGCTGGGCCATTCAAGAACAGTCACGGAGTTGTTGTGAAGCCACTCCTTCATTATTTTAGCTGTGTGCTTAGGATCATTGTCTTGGATCTCTTGGCCAAGTCTGAGGTCCTGAGCACTCTGGAGAAGGTTTTCGTCCAGGATATCCCTGTACTTGGCCGCATTCATCTTTCCCTCGATTGCAACCAGTCGTCCTGTCCCTGCAGCTGAAAAACACCCCCACAGCATGATGCTGCCACCACCATGCTTCACTGTTGGGACTGTATTGGACAGGTGATGAGCAGTGCCTGGTTTTCTCCACACATACCGCTTAGAATTAAGGCCAAAAAGTTCTATCTTGGTCTCATCAGACCAGAGAATCTTATTTCTCACCATCTCGGCAAACTCCATGCGGGCTTTTATGTGTCTTGCACTGAGGAGAGGCTTCCGTCGGGCCACTCTGCCATAAAGCCCCGACTGGTGGAGGGCTGCAGTGATGATTGACTTTCTACAACTTTCTCCCATCTCCCGACTGCATCTCTGGAGCTCAGCCACAGTGATCTTTGGGTTCTTCTTTACCTCTCTCACCAAGGCTCTTCTCCCCCGATAGCTCAGTTTGGCCGGACGGCCAGCTCTAGGAAGGGTTCTGGTCGTCCCAAACGTCTTCCATTTAAGGATTATGGAGGCCACTGTGCTCTTAGGAACCTTAAGTGCAGCAGAAATGTTTTTGTAACCTTGGCCAGATCTGTGCCTTGCCACAATTCTGTCTCTGAGCTCTTCAGGCAGTTCCTTTGACCTCATGATTCTCATTAGCTCTGACATGCACTGTGAGCTGTAAGGTCTTATATAGACAGGTGTGTGGCTTTCCTAATCAAGTCCAATCAGTATAATCAAACACAGCTGGACTCAAATGAAGGTGTAGAACCATCTCAAGGATGATCAGAAGAAATGGACAGCACCTGAGTTAAATATATGAGCGTCATAGCAAAGGGTCTGGATACTTAGGATCATGTGATATTTCAGTTTTTCTTTTTTAATAAATCTGCGAAAATATCAACAATTCTGCATTTTTCTGTCAATATGGGGTGCTGTGTGTACATTAATGAGGAAAAAAATGAACTTAAATGATTTTATTAAATGGCTGCAATATAACAAAGAGTGAAAAATTTAAGGGGGTCTGAATACTTTCCGTACCCACTGTACATGTTCCATTTTACACACAAAATAGTTTTAAAATACTCAAAATATCTATTCTACAGCTTTGCATTATTGTTTAGTGATTGTTTTGTCTTAGAGCTGAATTGTTTGGCCTTGCTGATGACGTTGAAATGGCCAAATCCAAGAAGCATCAGATGTCTCAATATCCCAAAAGACCTCAACTTTTTGCGTTTTCTCATATTTTAGGGCTGAAATGGATATTGTCCTGCGATTAAATAAAAATTGGGCATGTTGGCAGGTGCTTTATGGCTGAATATGTGTCCAGACGTGATCTCTCGAGTGTCCTTGTATTTTTTTTATCCCTCTTTTCTGTGGCATACTGAGCCTTTAGGTTTTAATTCTTTGGTTTTCTTGCTTCTCTACCCGTTTCGTTTGTCTCACAGGTATATCCCGCCCCCGATCGGACAGTGCTCCGCCCACACCTGTCAATAGGCTCAGTATGCCGCCGCCCCCAACGACAACCAACACCACGCCCCCTCACAACCGCAGGCACCGCCCCACAGCTGTTGCAAAGACAACCAGCAAAGCCTCAACGGTATGAAGACAATATCTCAATTCAGTTAAATTTTTGTTCTTGCTGAATATTGTCTTTTAAACCACTCGACAGAAAATTGTTAACATAACTAAAGTCCTGCCGTACATTTTTCTTTCTTGTTTATTATCCTCACAAATGCTTCACATTTAATGTTGACTTCTAAAAGGTTTCCAAATAACAATTTACTCTTTGCTCCACAGACTGGCCAGACCAAAACGTCGCACCAGCCGTCTTCCACATCCCCTCTCTCCAGCCCAAACCAGACGAGCTCCGAGCCCCGACCGCTACCAGCTCCGACCCGACCAAAGGTCAATAGCGTGCTGAACCTGTTCGGCCAGTGGCTGTTTGACGCTGCGCTGGTTCACTGTAAACTCCACTCCGGTCTGAGCAGAGACAGCAGCATGACCGGTAAGACCAGAATACCTGTTATAATCAATACTGCAGTCACCCGTTTTCCTTTGTTTTCATTTCTCTACTTATTTTACCTGTTGAGGGTGTTTATTTCTTTTTTCTTTTACAAAATATTCCTACCTGCAAGATTGTACCACATTCAGGGTTCACTAGCGTAGATGCTGTTAAACAAGCATTTTGAGATCTTTGATGTTTGATGTTCTGGATTTTATGATTGTTTGTACGTGAACATCTAATAAAAATAAATAAGATGTAATTCGCCAACTGTACACACATAGAGACCTCAAATTGTATTTAAAATACAATTAAATGACAGCAAATTGTATTTCTGTAGCTCAAACTGTAGATCATGACATTATGCCAAGGTCTGCATGAACTGATAAAATGTGTTCCTTAATGCGATGTAAGGGTGTGTTCACACTTAAATTAAAACAAATTCTGGTGCGATTCCTCTGTGAAGCCTGATTTATACTTTCGCGCGAGTCTCCACTGACTCCGTGTGCACTTCCCCAAACGGACGAGGCGTTTATACTTGACGCAGTCGCCGTTGTACTATTCTTTGAAACGACGTGCAGAAACATCTGAGTAATTGTCCTGTAAACCATCAGTTATCTGCGGTGAGAAGAAGTAAGGTACACATGTGACGATGTTTGTTTTAGTACACTTCACCAAAAACCACTACAAAAAAATTGTGTAAAAAACCAGTAAACCTCAAGATTATTACTTGTGACATTAGAACAAAATAAATGGATATGTGAACATGTATACAACTAAATTAAAGGTGCCCTAGAATTAAAAATTGAATTTATCTTGGCATGGTTAAATAACAAGAGTTCAGTACATGGAAATGACATACAGTGAGTATCAAACTCCATTGTTTCCTCCTTCTTATGTAAATCTCATTTGTTTAAATGACCTCCGAAGATCAGACGAATTTCAACATAACACCAACTGTTACGTAACAGTCGGGATCATTAATATGTACGCCCCCAATATTTGCATATGCCAGCCCATGTTCAAGGCATTAGACAAGCCAGTATTAACGTCTGGATCTGTGCACAGCTGAATCATCAGACTAGGTAAGCAAGCAAGAACAATAGCAAAAAATGGCAGATGGAGCAATAATAACTGACATGATCCATGATTACATGATATTTTTAGTGATATTTGTAAATTGTCTTTCTAAATGTTTCATTAGCATGTTGCTAATGTACTGTTAAATGTGGTTAAAGTTACCATCGTTTATTACTATATTCACGGAGACAAGACTGTCATTATTTTCTTTATTAAACACTTGCAGTCTGTATAATTCATAAACACAACTTCATTCTTTATAAATCTCTCCAAAAGTGTGTAATTTTAGCCACGGAGCACCATCAAACTCATTCAGAATCAAATGTAAACATCCAAATAAATACTGTACTTATGCAATTAGACATGTTGCATGACGAACACTTTGTAAAGCTCCATTTTGAGGGTTATATTAGCTGTGTGAACTTTGTTTATGCTAGAAGGCAAGTGCGAGCTCCAGGGGAGAGGAGCTTGAGATTTAAAGGGGCCGCAGCCTGAATCGGCGCATATTTAATGATGCCCCAAAAAAAGACATCTAAACGAGCAAAAAAACGTTAGATGCGGAAGGATTCCTGCCAGTGTTTTGACTCCTTTACACATTTTCTGAGCTCTTTGTGAGTTCTCAGTTGGTAAAAATACCATCATATGTACGTACGCACATACAATGAGCACATTTTAGCCTTGCTCAAACTGTCCAAATCCGATTTTTGTGCAGATCCAAAAATCACAGAAATTGTATTTCTACATTCATATGTGGTTTGGAATCCTATTCAAATAGCATTTCTGGAAATCCGTTTCAGTCTGACTGTTCTGATCGGATTTTGCATGGTTTATGTGATTTTTCTCATGCAACGTAAAACGTAAACATCAGACGTTGTTATAGAAAACATTCTGAAAGTTGCTGCAGAAACAAGGCTGTGTTGTTGCAAAGTGCCGGACGTGCAGAAAATAGCAATAGGCTATAACTGAAACATGTTTTGTGGTGGTTTTTGTTTTTGGCGTATACCTACCAACACAACGTCATTGCCTTAGAAACAATGCAGATAATCCTCAAAACGAAAAAGCGAAATAAAATACAAAAAAAAAAAAAAAATACATCATGAAAGCCGGTTTTGTGAAAATGACTGTAAACCCCAAGCGAACCAGGACTAAATGTTTAATTTTCATGGTCCGGACCAAAAGAACCAAGAGAAATGAACTACAAGTGTGAACCCACCCTAAATCAATTTGGATTAAAGAATCGGCCAAATGCATTAATGACAATGGAAAAACATGCATTGATAAATCTCTCGATAGATTTTAGAACTGATGCAAACACTTCTGTTAATTGGACATGACCAATATTAGCTGATTAATTGACTCCATTGACTCTATTTTTACATGTATGTTTAGATTATTTAGCCATTGCAGCAGATGTCACTTGAAAAGTTCTATTGTATGAATAAATTACTAACAAATAGGCTTTTTTTTTTATGAGAATGTGGGATTAATCTAGTGTTTTATGTAGTGAGTTGTTGATAGCATTGCGTACACCTTTTCTTTACTTGCATTGTTTTTGTTCAGTTTTCATTTTTGCATGATTGATGGGTAATTGAAACTCTTTTTAATGGTCTCCTTGTGTCTGTTAAAACCACAAAAACAGAGCAATAGTTCACTGAACTCTACTACTGCTGTTCTTTGATTTGTTTCCATTTTATCTCTGTTATCTTGCAGCAACATTTTTCCAAATTCTTCTTTCTTATAAATCTTGTAAGTAGGAACACAAGCTTTACCAGTTGCAGTTATTTGGTTCATTTCAGTTTTTTTTTCTTTTTCCTTTGGTTACACTGTCACTCGTTCATTGTTGCAGTACTTGTTTTCTTGGGGCAAGAGACTTGCGCATAAACTGCTTGAGTTAAAGGTCCGGGGAGTGTTTTGACTGCTGCCCAAATCTCATTGGCTCAACTGCAACAAATATTCAGGATCCTAAGGTGGGACGCTGGCCGAGACCACAGTGCCGATGGTTTTCGAGCGTCACGTGGCCGCCGAGACCCGAGAATGTTTGTTGCGCTTGATCCTTCTCCTTGATTCAACTTACCCGCCATCATTAAAACTAGTTCCTACCCATACCATCTCCTGAAGGACCTCTACTAACTGATCTTCTCCAAAGAAACACACCAACCAATGTTATTTTGAGTTTTTGCCCAGCATTTTTTTGACAGCTTTTGTTTTAAGTTAGCCTTTGATTCATTTCCTTCAGTTTTCATTTGTTCTTATGTTTTGTATGGATATTTCTGCATGTTGTGGTTGTTGGTGCAATTTGTTTCAGCCATATTGTGCCTTAATGTCTTAATTTAGGATGCTGGACTATAAAAATTGGCCTTTAATCAACGTTTGTCTGACATGAAATCCAACTGACATGCTCTGATAACAGGGAGACTGACCAGGAGATGTAGAAGAGCGTGTTCTGTTCTGTCTCAAGAGCGCTAACATGATTGCACATTATGGCACTACAATGTGATTTTGCGTGATCCGAAAAAGGCTGTGTCTTCAAATAGATACAAACGTGCTGCTGTCGCAAAAGTCCCATTAGATTAGCACTCGCTTCCTACTGCAAATGAAATTATGCCTGTCAAACAAATGTAATAAACTCTTGTGAAAGGATAAATCTTCTATAATTTGAATATTTACAGCTACAAATGATGATAAATATGTAGTAACATTTAAACACCCTTTTACTCCCTTTTACTCAGTATTTAAATATATACATTACCGGTCGAGTTTGTAATAATGATGACTTTTTTAATATAACTAATGTTAACTTAGTAGTAATGCTGAAAATTCAGCTTTGATCACAGGAATAAATTTCACTTTACAATATATTCACATAGAAAACAGTTATTTTAAATTATAATAATATTTCACAATTTTTACAGTATTTTGATCAAATAAATGCAGCTTTGGTTAGGATAATATATATATTTATAGTTTAATATATAGTTTTTCTCTCAAAAACATAAAAAAAACAATCATTTCCAATTTTTAATGTATTTTTGATAAAATAAATGCAGCATTTTAGAATGATTTCTGAAGGATCATGTGACACTGAAGACTGGAATAATGATGCTGAAAATTCAGTTTTGATCACAGGAATAAATTACACTTTACAATATATATACACATAGAAAACAGGTATTTAAAATTATAATAATATTTCACAATTTTTACTGTATTTTGATCAAATAAATGCAGCTTTGGTTAGGATAATATATATATTTATAGTTTAATATATAGTTTTTCTTTCAAAAACATAAAAGAAAAAAACATGATCATTTCAAATTTTTGACCGGTAGTGTAAAAATATTTGAAAACTGAACATTTTAATAAATAATAGAATGTTTATATTGTTGACAATGTCCAACATTTTTAAATTGTGAAGTTATCTATATACATCCACATATTTTGCCCGTGTAATAATATATCATGCAATTTGTCTGATTATTGGCAGTGCATCAAAAGATAAAGTTAGAATAGTTTAATGTCGTGCTTTTGGCAGTATTTGTGCAGTGCTGTAGTTTGATGCTTTGTGCTTTATAAAGTTCAGTGCATTTTTCAATGCAACACTGACACCTTAAGGTGAATATATATATATATATGTATGTTTATCATTAATATATTTTTTAAAAATCCCACAAAATATCCAGCATTGATATTTATTTGATCAGAAATTAAGTCAAATATATTTACAATACACATTGTTTCAAAGCAGCTTTAAAGAAAATCACCATGTTAATGTTTAAAATCTTAATATTTTCGCAGATTAGAGCAAACGAGTCACGTTTTTTACTTTTCACCTGTAAGATCTCTTTGTCGGTAATCCCTGTCATGGCTTCCTGCGGTACGCATGTGAAAGTGTCACTTAGTGTTTGCGTTTGTGTCTCTCCCTGTCCGTCTCTCTCTCTCTCTCTCTCTCTCTCTCTCTCAGCCCTGGCGACTCAAGCTGGAGTTGAACTGAGACGTAAAGGGTCTCAGATGTCCACGGACACCATGGTGTCCAACCCCATGTTTGACGCCAACGAGTTTCCTGATAATTACGAGGCTGGTCGAGCCGAAGCGTGTGGGACGCTGTGCAGGATCTTCTGCAGTAAGAAGACTGGAGAGGAGATACTGCCAGTGTACCTGTCCAGGTAATCGCTAGCAATCACCTATTTTAAAGGCTCCTAATTTTGTTTCAGGTCTCCTACAATAAGTTTACATGCATACAGGGTTATAATTTTCTCATAATGTACACTACAGCATCAGCTATTTTCTCACAATATCTGAAACTGTTCGATTAGTGATTCGGTCTCTCTAAACCCCGCCTTTCCAAGAGCCTCCTCTGCTCTGATTGGTCAGACGACCCAGTCTGTTGTGACTGGTCGGAATCCAAATGCTCATTATCATATCTGAATTTCAGCTCTTCCTCAGGACTTGATACACAGTGATACAAACAGTAATCATGGTGTTGATTTTACCGTATCAATCTCATCAAAGTGGAAAATGGTGTCTTCTCAACATGAACAACACGAACCAAACTCTTCCAGTCTCTGATACAACTACAGTGTTTGAGGGCGGGGCAAAGTATACATTGTTCACCAGCAGCCAATAAACACTATAGGCTGGCATTATGCAAATTGGTCACTAACCTATGTAGGTTCTGCAGGAAGTAAGACTGGAATTACTGACAACTCGTTTCAGACAATTCAGAATCACTTCCTTTTTTGGGAGATAATAACTCCATTTATCTGCGCTTTGATCTTTGAAACTTTGCAGACACTCACAATCTGCTATATATCACACTACATGAAAGGGAATATCTGTAAAGCATAAAAGGGGTGCATTAACTTAAACTAACTTCTGTCCTGTGTCTAATGGTTCTGTCAGGTTCTACATGGTCCTGATCCAGGGTCTTCAGATATCAGACTTCATTTGTAGGCCGGTTCTAGCCAGCATCATCCTGAACTCTTCGGCTCTGTTCTGCTCCGATCTCAAAGGGATCAATGTTGTGGTTCCGTACTTCATATCTGCACTGGAGACCATCCTACCAGATCGGTGAGCAATGTTTTCGGATACAAAACATGCACTCTAGGTGTATTTAAGTTTTGTTTTTTGCATAGTGAGTGATCTACACGATAACATCAGCTTCCATATTTTTTCCACTTTTTTCTCTGCATCAGAGAGTTGTCCAAGTTTAAGTCATATGTGAACCCTACTGAGCTGAGAAGAGCTTCCATCCATATCCTGTTATCCATGCTTCCTCTTCCTCACCACTTTGGCAACGTCAAATCGGAGGTAAAAATGGGTTTATTATGTAGTAATCTTCCTGGGATCTCTGTAACTTAATATTCTGAGAAAAAATACAAATTTAATTGATTTTCTAATTACATTTGCAGGTTCTGTTGGAAGGGAAATTCAGCAATGATGAAACCTCGCTCCATGACAAGGCGGTCACCTTCCTCTCCCTGAAGCTGCGATTGGTCAATATTTTGATTGGCGCCCTGCAAACAGAGACAGACTCGATCAATACACAGATGATACTAGGTACGGCTGCCTGTTCAATATGTCCATTTACTGTTTTGTCAAGTGAAATATTATAAAACAAGCTACTTATATACTATTTTATATTATTATATTAGAATAATAACTATATTAGTATTATTATTCATTTAAAGAAACAAAAAAACAATGCCATTAAAGCAATAAGGAAGCATGTAGTGATTTTTACCGCAGCCCACTTTGCATCATGCCAATCAACTCAAGCATTGCGGTTTAATTTCATAAATTGAAAAATTTAAATTAAGCAAACTGGCAATATGAAGCTTCTAAAACCTCATCTTCCCTTAAAACACTATTAAAAATCAGTCAGAAGAATTATTTTTGCTGAAATCTCAATAATAACTTTGTGATTTTTTTACAGCGGCAATGCTGAATATCGTCCAGGATTCGGCTCTGTTGGAGTCTGTTGGTGCCCAAGCTGAAGTGGTACGAGTTATAATTTTTATTTGTAATTTAAGGATTAGTTAGTTAAAGGATTAGTTCACTTCAGAATTACAATTTCCTGATAATTTACTCACCCCCATGTCATGCTCGATGTTTATTTCTTTCTGTAATCGAAAAGAAATTATGATTTTGATGAAAACATTCCAGGATTTTCTCCATATAGTGGACTTCACTGGGGTTCAACGGGTTGAAGGTCCAAATGTCAGTTTCAGTGCAGCTTCAAAGAGCTCTATATGATCCCAGACGAGGAATCTAGAGAAACCATCGCTCATTTTATTAAAAAAAATAAAATTTAATATACTTTTTATCCACAAATGCTCATCTTGCACTGCTCTGTGATGCTCCACGCATGACGTAATCATGTTGGAAAGGTTATGCGTAGGGCTGTGTATCACCAACAATGTCACGATATGATACGCATCACGATAGGGTTCAATTTAGAATTTAAATTTCTTTTGAACAGAGTTTAGTAACAGTAATATGTGTTTATTGAATAACCAGTGTTATAACAGTCATGATAACTGAAAAAAACTTTTGTTTTTGTCATTAAAAAAAACAATGATTTAAATTAAATATAAACAAAAATATCACAAATGTCACTTCTTTTAAAAGCTTGCTTTTAAAGTCACTCCCTCAGTAACTGAATTGACAATTATAGTGACACTAAAGCATATCAACAAAGCTCAGTGACTAATTTCACTTGCAACAGAACTTGTTGACTTGTAAGAAAACTATGTTAGTTAATTATATCGGGCTATAATATTATAATAATGTCTATACTGCCTGTTTTTTTTTTTTTTGTAATCTCTAAAAATGATTTTTTTTGGGATATCAACTAAAAATATGTTCAAGAACAACATACGTTTTTATTAATGTGGTCTACAAAATATGCGCTACATGAGTTTACAATACACACTTAACAATAAGGTTCATTTATTAAACATCAGATAACATGAACCAACCATAAGCAATACATTTGTAACTGTATCAGTAGCTATACACATACTAATTAAATGCGCAGGTCTCCTCTCGTGCGTCCTCCCCAGTGGACGAGGCCAATATCACTTTCGTTTCGCTTTCAGATATCTCTATTATATATGCCATCACTGCTTTGAACTTTCTAGATGTAATTACCGAAATCAAAACAGTCCATAAACTATATCCTCACGAAAACTTCAGTCAAGCCAGCTTGCGCGTCAACCTGAGAGATCGGCCTTCAAATTTCTCGGTTTCTGAATGGACGGTTTGGCTTGATTGACAAACGCTAACATTCAGCCATGATTTATATACCATCGACCTGTCCTAAAACGTTAGCATGATTTGGAGATCGCGTGTTTCTCCTTTCGAGAGCGTCATGTGATGTCACGTGATTGGCTAGATTTAAAAGCAAGACAGACACGATACGGCAGCCGCTGTATCGATACGCGCATCGTCAGGAGTTCATGACGATGTATCGTTGTATCGATATTCTGAGCACAGCCCGTAGGTGAAAACCTCCATATCATTTTCTCAAAATCGTCTGACATCCTTGTTTTACCTTTTTTTGTAAAGTCCGTTTGACTTAATCTTTGCACGTTCTCTTTGTAAAAACTGGATCGGTACTTCCGCCTACGTCACGCGTGACCTTTCCAGCGTGATTACGTAATGCGTGGAGCATCACAGAGCAGTGCAAGATGAGCATTTGTGGTTAAAAAGTATATACATTTTAATTTTTCTTAGAAAGTGACTGATCTAAGTGAGTTCTGATGTGAACTAATCCTTTAAAAATGGCATTGATGAAGTGCTGAATGTTTTGTAGGGCAGTGTGGATGGAAGCCATTCTCTGGCTAAGAGCCACAGTCGCAATAACAGTGGCATCAGCAACGCTAGCGCAGGCAGCTCCGAGGCCACAACTCCAGACAGCGAACGACCCGCCCAGGCCCTGCTGAGGGACTACGGTAAGGGACACTATGCAGAACCGACCGCCGCATCTGAGCTGCATTAGAGGCGTTTGAGCTTTCGACTTTTTTCATTTTGACCAATGCTTGCGTTCCTCTCATGCATTTACCATCTGCTGAATGCATAAGTGTAACTATTAATCAGCAAAAATCCCAGAATGACTCTCATATCCTATAAATTATCTTGTTTATTATATTCACACTCACATTTCCCATACCAACCAGAGTGTGGGTTAGCTGATTTTATTTGAGCCATCCCACAACATGTTTTTCTGTGGATTCACACTGCTCTTTTCCATTCGGTCAAAGCATACAGTACAGTAACATCATAAAAGCACCACAAATGTAACATAAATCTAATCCAACCCCCTTTTTTTTTTTCTTTTTTTTTTTTTAAAGGGACCTGTTAGGTCAAAGTCTTTTTTGCCCTCTACTAGAACAGGTTTTCATGCTTAAATGTTTCCAAAACACATTATTTTCCTCATATTCTCCATTGTTGCAGCTCCTCTCTTCCCAGTCTGTCAATAACATTCCTGTCTCTATGAAGCCCCTCCTTCTGAAAAGCGCAATGCGCTCTGATTGGTCAGCTGGAGCAGTGTGTTGTTATTGGTCAAGCGCTTCGAGTGTGTTTGGAAAATGTCCCGCCCCTTACCATAACCGCCAGTTTCAATACAACTCGTTTCAGGGAGTTTGGAAACAGTGACACTAATATACAGAATAAATCCCGCTGGAGGGACTTTGTAGAGCTTTTTAATGCTCAAACAGCAACATTACACACTAAAGAAAGTTAAAAATGTAAAAAAGCAAAACTGGACCCCTTTTAAAGCATTCATAAGGTGCATCCCAGGAATGTGACGTGCATGTTTGTAGAAGTTGCATGGTGTCCGTCAAACATTTCTTTAAACCCAAAGTAACGTCTTTAACCAGTTTTGTTCTGTATAATGAATGCTTTTTTATTTATTTTCAAAGCACGTTGTCAAATGAAGCCTAACGCGGCTTGTTGTTATGATTTTGCTGGACTACACAGTCATCATTGTCTGTAACTTGTTCTTGTGCTTGTCTGTGTTCATGTGTATGGTTTATCATTGCCGTCACATGTCTCTGTGCCTGGCTTGCATTGTGCGTGTGTGTGTTACTAACCCGCTGTCTGTGGCGTGCTGTGTGTTATATCCCAGCTCTCCACACAGACACGGCGGCCGGGCTGCTGATCCGAAGCATCCACCTGCTCACCCAGAGACTGAACTCCCAGTGGAGACTCGACATGAGCATCTCACTGGCCGCCCTCGAGCTGCTGGCCGGCCTCGCCAAGGTACGCTGACTGATTCATCTGCACATTTATATAGAAAATGGTTATAGCCAGAGGGTCTTTTTTATAGTTTGGAATAATTTTTAATGTTTTTCAAGAAGTCTCTTCTGCTCACCAACACTCCATTTGATCAAAAATACAGTAAAATATTATTACATTTTAAAACAGTCGTTTTCTATGCGAATATATTGTAAAGTGTAATTTATTTCTGTGATCAAAGCTGAATTTTCAGCATCATTACTCCAGTCTTCAGTGTCACATGATCCTTCAGAAATCATTCTAATATGATGATTTGCTGTTCAAGAAACATTTCTAGTTATTATCAATGTTGAAAAAAGTTGTGCTGCTTTAGATTTTTGTGGAAACCATCATGCATTACAATTCAAAGGTTTGGGGTTTGTAAGATTTAATTTAATATAATATATATTGTAAACTGTGATACACTACCATTCAAAAGTTTGAGGTAAAAATGTAATAGTAATACATTTATTCAGCATGGATGCATAAAATTAGTCAAAAGTGACCAGTAAAGACATTTATAATGTCAAAAAATATTCTATTTCAAATAAATGCTGTTCTTTTGAACTTTCTATTCATCAAAGAGAATCCTGAAAAATAAAATGTATCACAGTTTTAACAAAAATAATAAAGCATCTCAGCTGTTTTCAACATTGATAATGAGTATCAAATCATGATTTCTGAAGGATCATGTGACACTGAAGTCTGGAGTAATTATGCTGAAAATTCAGCTTTGATCACAGGAATAAATTACACTTTACTATATATTCACATACGAAACAGTAATTTTAAATTATAATAATATTTCACAATTTTTACTGCATTTTTTTATCAAATAAATGCAGCATATTAGAATGATTTCTGAAGGATCATGTGACACTGAAGTCTGGAGTAATGATGCTGAAAATTCAGCTTTGATCACAGGAATAAATTACACTTTACTATATATTCACATGCAAAACAGTAATTTTAAATTATAATAATATTTCACAATTTTTACTGTATTTTTGATCAATTAAATGCAGCATATTAGAATGATTTCTGAAGGATCATGTGACACTGAAGTCTGGAGTAATGATGCTGAAAATTCAGCTTTGATCACAGGAATAAATTACACTTTACTATATATTCACATGCAAAACAGTAATTTTAAATTATAATAATATTTCACAATTTTTACTGTATTTTTGATCAATTAAATGCAGCATATTAGAATGATTTCTGAAGGATCATGTGACACTGAAGACTGGAGTAATGATGCTGAAAATTCAGCTTTGATCACAGGAATAAATTACACTTTACTATATATTCACATAGAAAACAGCTGTTTTAAATTGTAAAAATATTTCACAATTTTTACTGTATTTTTGATCAAATAAATGCATTTTTGGTGTGAAGAAGAGACTTCTTTCAAAAACTTTTGAACCGTTTTTGTACAAAATAAGTAAAATGCATGTTTGTCTTCCG
This sequence comes from Chanodichthys erythropterus, assembly GCF_024489055.1. Taxonomy (NCBI): domain Eukaryota; kingdom Metazoa; phylum Chordata; class Actinopteri; order Cypriniformes; family Xenocyprididae; genus Chanodichthys; species Chanodichthys erythropterus. The sequence continues at coordinate 36,369,976 of NC_090241.1, forward strand.
GACAGGTGAAGGTAAGCGTGGAGTCGTCTGATCGCAAGCGCGCGGTCAGCTCTGTGTGCAGTTACATCGTGTATCAGTGCAGCCGTCCCGCTCCGCTCCACTCCAGAGACCTGCACTCCATGATCGTCGCTGCCTTCCACTGCCTGTGTGTCTGGCTCACCGAACACCCGGACATGCTCAATGAGAAGGTACGGCCAGTCGAACCTCAACAGTGTAGAGGTCGTAAATGCTGAAACTTGATCACTGAAGCCAAAACAAAGCTTTATGAGGTCAGTCTTGTATTCTCTTCTGTTGTGTCTAAGGATTGTCTGATCGAGGTGTTGGAAATTGTCGAACTCGGCATCTCGGGCAGTAAGTCCAAAACCGGCGAACAGGAAGTGAAGTACAAAGGAGACAAAGAGCACAACCCGGCGTCTATGAGGGTCAAAGACGCTGCAGAGGCCACGTTATCATGGTGAGCGTCTTTCATAAACGATCACTGATTTGATTTTTCTCTCACGATACGTCCGCCTCTCTTGATTTGTGCTGCTGTGTGTTCCAGTATAATGCAGGTGTTGGGTGCGTTCCCGTCTCCCAGCGGCCCCGCCTCGCCCTGCAGTCTGCTGAACGAGGACACGCTGATCAAATATTCCCGACTCACCTCCACATCTCACAGTAACTTCAGATACTTCGTCCTGGATAACTCCGTCATTATCGCCATGCTGGAGCAGCCGCTGGGAAACGAACAGAGTGAGGAAAACACCTGTCACATTTCATTCCTCCAGTACATTACAGCTCTGATTTCCTGTTAATATGTTTGCGCACGTGTCAGCAGACCCCTGTCCATCAGTCACCATGTTAATCAGAGGCATGTCCGGTCGACACGCGTGGACGATGCAGCTCTTCCATCAGCCTCGAGGGGCAAGAGCCAATCAAAAGGTAAGATGCAACATCAACCGCCAATCAGAACAGAGATGTGCTTTCAGTAGCCAGATTGAAGCAATAGAGTGCAACAGTTTGAAGTATTTTTTAATGATAACTTTAAAGACGAGGTTGTTAAATCAATGGTATATGCATTTGTTTAATTAATTTATCAGCATTATTTAAAAAATAATCATGTTTAACAACTGACTATGTGGTGAAAAACTACATTACCCATGATGCTGTACTGGAAAATCATGGCAAAAGAGCTTGCAGGGAATGCCCACTCCCATGAAGCAATGCAAAGGACGTAATCAAGATGTCAAAATATTTAAATATTTGTGCATATTTTGCAATGAATTTATAATTTCTAATAGATATAATCGACCACTTTAAATTGATAGTTTTATATTTCTCCATTGTTTGTAATAGTCGGGTTCCAGAAATAAAAACTTTTATTCATTTTCTCCATAGGGACATTTCATTTTTAACAATAACTTACAAAATTTAAGTTCTGAGGTTGTTGATTGATGGTATTTGCTTCCGTGGAAGCGTGTCAGCCACTTATTTTTAAACTGATTGTGTTTAACAAGTGATTTTATTGTGGAAAACTACATTACCCATGATTCTAAACAGAAAATTCCACCAATCAGAGAGTTGCAACAAGCAAAATACACCAAAAGAGCTCTTTAGCTCCGCCCACTACTATGAAACACTGCGAATGAATGTCTCCCTCTGCTCTCAAAATATTAAAATATGTGCGTCTTTATGTATAAATTGTTTTTAATTTGATTGTTGTTCACAATGCTTCATGGGATTGTAGTTCTTTTCCTTATAAAAGCCATTAAATTCACAGTCTTTGCTTCAAATAAGTTTCTAATGTTGTGATTCACCCATTATAATGCTTTTTCGATTTATTAAATTAATGGAAAAATTACTTGCTGAACCAGCGTCACTGATAAAAGAGGACAGGCACTAATGCATGATGTCCTTCTTGCGAATGTGGCTTCTCAGATTCTGTATTTGGGAATGATTATGAGCTTATACTGTCTCTATATCCGTCTCTCCTACAGCAAGTGTTTGTTCCTGAAAGCCGGCCCACTCCCAAAAACGACGTAGGGATTCGGTTTAACGTCAAGCACAGACCGTTCCCAGAAGAAGTGGATAAGATTCCGTTTGTGAAAGCCGACCTGAGCATCCCGGATCTCCATGACATTGTGGATAAGGAGGTATAAAAGCTTCAGAACATTCTGTTATCTTCAACATCACACACTTTACATTATATTTGGAAACCTTGCTCCTAGGCATGCAATTTGTAGTATTATGTGCGTGTTATCGAAGTACATGCCATGTTCATCTTCACTGTGTGTGTGTTTCAGTTGGAGCAGCAGCACGATAAGCTGCGAGCCGTGATGGGGAAGCAGATAGATTACGAGACGAAACTGGAGCACTACACGGAGGACTTATGGAGGAATAAACCCTTCCCAGACCCACTGACAGACTGTAAACCTCCACCTCCTGCTCAAGAGTTTCAGACCGCACGCCTCTTCCTCTCGCACTTCGGCTTCCTGTCACTAGAGGCGCTCAAGGTATGAGAACGGAGTTTGTGTAGTTCAAACAAACTCTTTATTTAAAAAGAAACAACGAGACGTTTCGGTGTTCATCCAAACACCATCTTCTGTTGTAAAAACACAGGAAATAACTTGCATGCTTGCCAGAGCTGATGGTATTCCCCACCGCTTACTGTGGGTCTGGCAAGCATGCTATGTGGACAACTTGGTAGTCATGTGACTTCTACATATGTGCGGATCATGTGACTTGTGTGTATATTTGCCAGAGTTACTTCCTGTGTTTTTTACAACTTGTCTTGTTTCTTTTTATGTAATCCAGTGATTTTTAAATAACATTTGTTTGAACATTTTATAACCTGGATGTTTTAGAAAGTCATTAATCTACATAGTTAACTAAAACTAAATGCATTTTTTTTTTAAATTAGTTACTCGAAATAAAATAAATGTAAACTAAAATGAAAAATATATATATATTTTATATAAAGGCAACATTTATCATTTTCAGTTTGAACTACTAAAATAACTAATGCAAAAACTTAAATAAAAATTACTAAAAAACTATAGACAAAAAAATCCAAAAATAAAATTTTGTAAAAATAGAATTTTATAATTAGTTTTTACTGTAAAAAATAGTTTTTTTTTTGTAATTTGTAATAAAAATTACAAATTACAAAAAATTAAAAGTAGACAAACAGAAATTCTAAAAATTAAAAGTAATTCAAAATATTAATAAAAACTATAATAATATCTCAGTGATACTATTTTTCACAATAATATGTTAATTTAATTATTAAAATGTATAATAAAAAAATTTAAGCAAAATCACAACATCAGAAAGTCATTAATCTACATAGTTAACTAAAACTAAATGCATTTTTTTAAATCATTACTTGAAATAAAATAAATGTAAACTAAAATGAAAAAAATATATTTTTAAAAGGCAACATTTCTCATTTTCAACTAATACAAAAACTGAAATAAAAATGAATAAACTATATAGACAAAAAAATACAAAAACAATAAAAATTTCAAATTACAAAAAAATTAAAAGTAATTCAAAATATTAATAAAAACTATAATAGTATCTCAGTGATACTAAAATTACACATTTTGCACACTAACATGCTAATTTAAGTATTAAAATGTGTTATAAAAAATATTTAAGCAAAATCACAATATCAGACAGCATTTGTGAGTTAAAATATTTTATTTCATTAAAATATTTATTCATTTTACTGCCTTTTTTTTTTTTTCCCTTCCCTAGCTACTCTTAAAATACAAAAAAAAAATTACATTATACATTATTTTATACATTGTCATTCACACTCAATTAATTCTGTAGTTAATTTTCAACTAGCTGGACTGCTCTAATTTATGAATCTGCTCAAAAAAAGCCAGAATCTTCTCAGTAAAAATTTTGAAAATTTATGACAGGGAAAAAAACATTGCGTGTGCGTGTGTGTGTTTTCTCAGGAGCCTGGAAACAGTCGACTGCCTCCTCACCTCATCGCTCTGGACTCATCTGTGTCTGGCTTTTTCGATGACATCGGATACCTGGACCTGTTACCGTCCCGACCATGTGACACCGTCTTTATCTTCTACATGAAAGCTGGACAGAAGAGCAGTCAAGAGGTGAAGTGCCCTGCTGTGACACTGCACAGCTGCTGAAGTGCATATACAAATGTGCATAAATCAGTACAACTAACAGAATATTAATGAGCTTGTGTGTGTAGATCTTGAGGAACGTGGAGTCATCAGCGAACGTGCAACCACACTTCCTGGAGCTGCTGCTGTCTCTGGGATGGCCGGTGGAGGTCGGGCAGCATCCGGGATGGACGGGCAGTGTGTTCACCAGCTGGACCATCAACACATCCAATGGTGCTGAAACACCAGGTACACACACACACACACACACACACACACATTTCCTATCTTTATAGATGTAATCAACCAATGTAACAAGTCAACGTGATTATTTGAAAACAATCTTTTTATGATCGGATTATAAGGATAAAACGTTAAATAATTGTGTTGCTCACAATGTGGAATTATGTAGCAGCTGATAAGGTGTTTGTTTTTGTGCAGATGATTCAGTGACGCTGGGCGACACCGGCGGTGGTGTGTTTAACGGAGAGAAGCGGGTGCTTTACTATGCAGACGCTCTGACGGAAATCGCGTTTGTCGTACCGTCTCTCAGCGACTCATCTGGTAAACTTCTCTGTTTCTACACTACGCCGTTCTGTAATTTATTGCTGTATTCAAGCACTTTCAAGTTTGATTATGTTTGCGGCTGTGCAAAAAGTGTCTTTTCTGTCACATGCTGCTATGGACTCTTAATGCCGTATTGATTTCTCCATTAGTCTAATGCGTTTAACCCGTTTAATGAATTAATATTGATTTATTTAATATGACAAATGTTCATTTCTCTCCTAATGCAGCGGAGTCATCCGAGCACAGCTTCCCCACGGCAGACTCGGACTCTCAGATGGAGCTGTTACCCAGTTTACTGAAACAGCCCAACCTCACGCTGGAGCTCTTCCCCAACCACTCCGACAACATGGGACCCGCGCAACGGGTAACTTCTCATCTCATTCTCAGACCTCTGAGCCTTTAAATCACTTCAGTAATGAGGCACTTACTGGTTAAACGGTTTCAGCTGGCCAGTCTGTGGTGTCTGTCAGGAGTTATCGAGCAATAAAACACACGAGACAGGGGTGGCGAACTTCATTCATCTTGTTTTCTCATTCACTCTCACTCAAAAGTAGGAGAAAGGGGGTGGGAGAAGAAAATCAACACAAATTGAAATTGAAATTGAAATTATGGTAAGAAAAAAGGTCTAAGCCACCAGGAGCCCAATTTAGGAAAAAGTAGGGAAAAGATAAAGGCATGTATGCAGCTATCACTCATCTCATTATAGTAATATGCATATAATAAAATAGGCTAATTTTATCACTTGTGTTATGCTATGTTGCTTGCTATGTTATTATGCACATATAGCAACAATATTGCTTTTTCTGTCCAACTACCTTACATAATCAGAGTAAAATGTGATTTTGTAACATAATATAACTTTTTTTTAAATGTAATATCACTCACTTTATTAATATTTTACTGTAAAGTTGTGCAGTTTTGGGCGAATTAATGTTTTTTTATTATTATTTATTTGCCTCAATTTGTAATAATTTAAATATATACATTTTATATAAAATTTCAAAATTTCATTCATGATGATTGTTGGTTTAGTGGACAATTGCTGCCATCTACTGGAAAACAAACCCTTTTAAAATTAAAATAACATGAATTTTTCAACTACAGCCACTAGATGGCTGCAGAGGATTACTCAATGACTTTTCTTTTAGATTTGTTTAGACATTATTATTATAACAATAAAATGACTCTCTTTCAAAGTTTAGGAATTTTTTGTACTATATCCTTTTTTGTGTGTTTTGCAATTGTCACAATATTACACACTGTAAAATTAAATGAGTTGTTTTAAAACGAGCAAAATAATGTTATTTCAACCTGAAAACAAGATTATCACTATATTTTGACTTATTTTTTTCTGAAAACAAGACAATGATTTTTACTTGTCTAGAAAATGCTTCTTGATTTAGATTTTTTCTGAGTCTCGTTTCCAGTCCAAATATCAAAAAATTCTTAAGTAAGAAAAGCATTTTTTGCATTGCAGTCAAACCTGAACATGTTGTGTGTTACGAGTGTGTGTTTTCATTTGTTCTCCATCCGAGATGTTAAGGTGTCACTCCTCCATTTCTGTGTGTTCTTCATTGTAGCTGATTTTCCTTTTTTGAAAAATTATGTAAAAGTGAGCAAACTGTGTAGTCTACGGAAGAGGATTAGGGCCAAGCAATAATAAAAAATAAAACCATCTCGAGATTAAAGTTGTTAAATTTCGAGAAAAAAGTCTAAATAAAATGTTGAGAATTAACTCATTAAATTAAGAGAAAAAGTTGAGATAAAATGTTGAGAATAAAGTCATTAAATTACGAGAAAAAAGTTGTTAGATTATGAGAAAAAAAGTCGTTAAATTATGAGAACAAATTCGTAATTTAACGAATTTGTTCTTGAAATTTAATGACTTTTTTCTTATAATTAATGTTTATTCTCAACAATTTATCTCGACTTTTCTCAATTTAAAATTTTTCTTGTAATTTAACGAATTTGTTCTCGTAATTTAACGACTTTTTTTCTCGTAATTTAATGACTGTATTCTCAACATTTTCTCAACTTTTTTCTCATAATTTAACGACTTTTTTCTTATAATTAATGAGTTTATTCTCAACAATTTATCTCAACTTTTTTCACGAAATGTAACATTTTTCTCGTAATTTAACGAATTTGTTCTCGTAATTTAACTTTTTTTTCTCGTAATTTAATGACTTTATTCTCAACATTTTTTTTACTTTTTTCTCGTAATTTAACGACTTTTTTCTTATAATTAATGAGTTTATTCTCAACATTTTATCTTGACTTTTTTCTCGAAATTTAACAAATTTGTTCTCGTAATTTAATTAGTTTATTCTCAACAATTTATCTCGACTTTTTTCTCGAAATTTAACATTTTTCTCGTAATTTAATGACTTTATTCTCAACATTTTCTCGACTTTTATCGTAATTTAACATTTTTCTCGTAATTTAACGAATTTGTTCTCATAATTTAGCGACTTTTTTCTCCTCGTAATTTAGTGACTTTATTCTCAACATTTTATCTCAAATTTTTTCTCGAAATTTAACGAGTTTATTCTCAACATTTTATGTAGACTTTTTTCTTGAAATTTAACGACTTTTTTTCTCGTAATTTAACAACTTTTTTTTCTTGTAATTTAATGACTTTATTTTCAACATTTTATTTCAACTTATTTCTCAAAATTTAAGAACTTTAATCTCGAGACGGTTTTAATTTTTTATTATGGCTGGGCCCTAATCCTTTTCCGTAGTAGTCTCACCCATTCATCTCTGTGGCCTTGTTTACTCCTGGTATTAAGATGCATTTTGGTCGATCAGATCACAAGTGGACGACGCTAAATACAACTGGTGTAAAACGTTCTGAGGTTTTTCACTTTTGACCACTTCCAGAGATAGTCGAAAACGCATTCGACCGGATTGCTTTCGTAGTATACATGCTCATGTCACGCTTACGCCACAAAAGACCGCTTATGATGCTGAAAATTCAGATTTGATCACAGGAATAAATTACTACATATTCTCATAGAAAACAGATATTTGAATTGGTAACAATATTTCACAATATTACTGTTTTTACTGTATTTTAGATCAAATAAATGCAGCCTTGGTGAGCATAAGAGACTTCTTTCAAACACAAAAAAAAAATCGTAATTATTCCAAACTTTTGAGCGTTAGTGTTTAATGTTTATTTCTTACGGTCAGTCCCCTACAGTGAAAAGCAAGAAGTTGCCGCCCGGCAGGACGATACCGCCATTGGGACCGGATACAAAAGTGTTGGTCGTGTGGGTTGAGCGATATGATGACATAGGTAAAATGTTCACCACATCTCCATATTCATTGAAATTCCCTGATTTTCATTTACAGCAACAGTGAAAAATAAACCTATAAATGATGTATATATGTAAAACAGTGATTATTAGTCTTTCTTTGAAACAATTTTCACTCAACTGCAAGTAAATTTCACAAGTAATTACAAAGTAAACCTACACCAAATTTTTTCAGTGTTGTCCTTTTTCTCGCAGAAAACTTTCCTGTGTCGGAGTTACTGGTGGAGACGAGCACCGGGGTGGAGACGGCCGTCAATAGCAGTGCTTCCAGGTAATAAACAGTCCGTAAGATTGATTTCCGTCCCTGACATGATCTCATTCGCCCTCACATGTGTTCTCTTTCAGGTCCAGCTCCTCAGAGAAGGACGTTCCCATAGTTTTCATCCATCCGCTGAAGACCGGTCTGTTCCGGATCAAACTACATGGTGCTATGGGCAAATTCAACATGGTCATTCCTCTAGTGGACAACATGGTGGTTAGCAGGAGATCACTGGGTATGTGTTTGTGTCTGTGTGTCTGAGTCCCATGGGTGAATGGTGAAGTCTGGAATCATGAATTTGTCATTCTCTCGCCCTCTCCAGGATTCCTGGTGCGACAGACTGTTATAAACGCATGTCGGAGGAAACGTCTCGAAAGTGACTCTTACAGCCCGCCACACGTGCGGCGGAAACAGAAAATCGCAGAAATCGTGAACCGCTATCGTAACAAACAGCTAGAGCCTGAGTTTTACACCTCGCTGTTCATGGAGGTCGGTGAGACGAGCCTCAACCCATAAACAAACACGCAGACGAACGCAAACGAAGGTGGAATTAATCTGCACTCGAGTTGGTGGTTTTGGGGAATTACGTTTTTAACGTTGATTGGCCAAATACTTGCTCAACTTAACCTCTACACGATCAGTGCCCACCTGACAGGATGATTATTGTTTAGTATCTTAAAACGGAGCCTGTATTTCTCCTGTGAATCTCACACAAACTGTCAAGGTTACATTTCACCCCCAAAATAAATTATATTCGTGCAAAATATATATTCCTATATTTTGCATAAAGAAAATAAGCCTGTTTTTAGTGGGTTTTTTTGTTAATTACATTTGTATTATGATTTTTGGGACATTAAAGCTAATTTTCCCCCAAATTCACATTGCATTTTTTTTGTTTTGTTTTTTTTTTGGTTATAATAAATTACTTATAAATAAATAATAATTTAAATAGAATAATTTTCATTATTCTCAAATGTGATTCTCATTACACTAATACCATAAAAACACTGTAGTGCAATTATTTTATTTTATTTAAATTGGCATAATAAAAAGCAGTACAACAAATGCCACCATGATTTATAAACACTTTGAAATGTAAATAATGAATCATTTTTCTTTGCACATTAAACTAAGTTTTTTGCATTGTGTCATTTTAATATCAAATGTAAAAAACAATCTTAACTCCTAAAAACAGGCTTTATTTTTCTTCAAACAAAATATAATTTATTTTTGGAGAGAAATTTGACTCTCATGAGATTCACCCCGTTACTGTACTTCACAATGAGTGACGTTTTATTTGATCATGTTTATTATTTGAAGGACTGCCACAGTAAGAACGTCCTCATGTGAAGCCGTTTCCTGTAGAAGCACTATTGAAATGAACACTAATCTCCAGCAGCCAATGATGTGATGCCAGTAGCTTCCTTCCTGCACACGTCATCTTCATCTTCAGATCATTCTTCATCATGTCCTTCAGTGCGCTCACCTCAGCACTGCTTGCTTTCTTTCCGAGAATTTTGTCTGCAGATGATGGGGAATGTATGGAAGCTTGTTTCCACCACAGAATAAAAAATAAAAATGTAATTGCAACTTTTTATCTCACAATTATGACTTATAAACTCGTTATATCTCACAATTGCGAGAAAAAAGTCAGAATCTTGAGATATATAAAAAGTCAGCGTGCAATTGACTTTTTTTTCATAATTACGATTTTTTTTTTATCGCAATTACAATTATATATCTCACAATTCTGAGAAAAAAGTCAGAATTGCAAGATATGTTAAACATGTCAGTTGACAATTCTGACGTTTTCTTGCAGTTGCGAGTTTTTGTTACAATTCAGACTTTATAACTCAGATTACAAGGAAGAAGTCAAAATTGTCAGCTGACTTTTTATAAAACACAATTCTGACTATTTTTCTCTTAATTCCATTTTTATCTCACAATCCTGAGAAAAACTGCAAGATATAAACTCGCAATTGTGAGAAAAAGTCAGAATTGTAAGATATAAACTAACAAATGCATTAAAAAAAGTCAAAATTGTTTTTTGACTTTTCCAAAATTTTTGACGTTTCCAAAATTGTTTTTTGACTCTTGCAATTGCGAGTTTATATCTTACAATTTGGATTTTATAACTCATAATTACAATGAAAAAGTCAAAATTGTCAGCTGACTTCGGCAATTCAGACGTTTTTCTCTCAATTACGAGTTTATATCCTGAGGGAAAAATACTGTGAGACATAAACTCACAATTGCAAGAAAAAAAGTCAGAATTGCAATATATTAAAAAAAAGTCAGCTGACAATTGACTTTTTCTTGCAATTGCAAATTTATATGATACAATTCAGACTGTATAACTCAATTACAAGGAAAAAGTCAAAATTGTCAGCTGACTTTTTGCTCACAATTACAAGTTTATATCTCACAATCCTGAGGAAAAAAGCTGGGATGTATAAACTGAGATAAAAAGTTGAATTTTTTTTTTTTTATTATTATCATTCAGTGGCGCTTTAATAGGATTGACTGAGAAACACCTATTCGGTCATGTGTCCGAGGACCACGGGGGGCTTGACATTTTGATGCCGTAAACTGCCAAAAGCAAAGAAACTATGAAGTACATAGTGATTTTCGGCGGACAGATCCTTATTGGCTATTGATGCGACTTTACTTTGACCCATAATGCATTTCAGTCGAAAGACATTATAAGGGCTTATCATTTATTTATTTCTCTCTTTTACTTAATGCTTTTCACATATTTTCCCCCACCTTTCCATACCAGGTTTCATTTATTCAGCGTTTTTATCTTCAAATCAAGCTGAATTTGTTCACTTTAGCAATTCTAGAAAGCACTTTTAGATACAAAATATTCCCGTTTCCATCCTCATTCAGGTTGGCTTGTATTTATTTTATTCTGTTTTCATTATAAAAATGCCTTTATGTACGGTGATCACCTCTCGTGTCATAGAATAATGAGGCGTCACCCAAACACAACGCCAGTTTTGATCTCCGGTTATTCATGATAACAATTCTGGAAGAGAATTACACGTCCCGTTTTTGTGCTCAGAAGCTCCCTATTAACACGTTTCTTTTTGTAAGAACAAACTGTAATGACCCACATCCAGCGCACAGGATGGTTGCTCGACGGCGTCTCTTTTTCCGTGTGTAAATATTGGCGGCATGGACTTTGTATAAAGTTTGACTTTCTATGTAAATATGCGGGTGTGAAGTTCTGCTCACTCATCTTATACTATTGATTAGGGACGGCACAACGGATGAACGCTTGTTTGTATTTATGCCATCATCATATACGTGTCCAAAAGAAACATTGGATATTGAATGTAACACATGTAATGAAATAAAGATTTTAATTAAATTCTTATCATATAATGACTGTGAATGCTTTACTGTGAGTGTGTGAGCAATTCATTATCTCTGAATGTTTGCCGATTTGAGAAGAAAAATGTTTCATTAATTTTTTCTCCTGGACAAAAGTTGCGTATGGCAGCTTGGTAATGCTGTTATCTTGTGAAGGAGATAAAACCACGTTATTACCCAACAGTCATCTTCACAGCAAAATCCCCAGAGTTAAATCAGCTCTGCTCAGAGTACATATGGTCCGCCTCTATATAGAGTTAAAATAACACTGAAGCAGAGTTAAAGTTAATGAGATAATTAGTGATGATTGAGCATTAGTGATGAACGCCTGCTGTTAACAAGCAGAATCACTGAAATCTCTCAAGATTATCTCATTAACTTTAACTGTGCTTCAGTGGTATTTTAACTCTACATAGAGAGAGACCATATGTTTTCTGAGCAAAGCTGATTTAATGACGTTTGCATGAATAGAATACAAAATAGTGCTTGAAAATGAAGTCGGGCTTTTGTTCTTATTCAACAAAAGGTCAGTGAATGAACCTGCAGAAAATGTTGACATCCTCAGTAGGTTAATCTACAAAATATGAGTTTAATTTGGCATGATGTTTGTAGTAAATGAAATAACTGCAACACTGATAAAAAGTTAACTGTCACCCCCTTTTATAGCACAAACGCCTCCATTGTAGTCTTGAGTTTTCTTCCGGGAATGAACACATCACAATATTCCTCATTTAAATAATTCATATGCAGAATAAAGGGGTGGGATGAGAGGTAGAGTTGTCAGGGTTCCCACTCATCCTGGAAAACCTTGAAAACCTGGAAAATCGATGACAAATTTTCCTGGAAAACACATGGAAAATTAGACAAAATGTAAAATGTCTTGGAAAATCTTGTAGTTGTCCTGGAAAATTATTTTTTTTTTTAAAGTTCTTGGGTTTTTCTTTAGAGACCAAAGAGCTGAAATATGATAAAATGAGCCAAAAAGAGATTTATCTCAGACTGAAAGGTCAAAAATTATTAAATCCTCCCAAGAAGGATATGCAATATTAATGCAATACTAGAAATTACAGTTAAGGCATGATCATTGGACAGCAAAATTGCTCAGTGAAGAATTAAGTGTGAAACCATCAGAAACCCTTTAGTTTTCAGCGCCACCATTTTCCAGAACTGCACCAACCTGGAGTCTCCAGAAGTGCGAGGTGTCAGGATCTCAGAGACTTAGATTAGGTAAAAAATAATAAAAATGCCCCCCATTTAAGAATCACAGGCTTTATAGACCGATTGAGAGTGACTCTTGAAGGACCAGCACCACGTCCTCTTGAACCTCTGTTTGAAGAATTTATATGTTTTATTTATCTGAATCTAGCTGTAAGTTGTTAGTTTATGTTTAGTCTATCTCTTACCCTGAGAAGTCCACCTTGCAAAGATAATGATCTTCCAAAACTTACTGCCAAAAAAATAGATGTGTGCATCAGTAGTTAAGTGACAATAAACTATGACAATGACAATAAACTGGAATCTTGTTTCTGCCACTGAATAATAAATAAAAAAAGTCTATTTTTTTTACAATTGCGAGTTTACATAATTGTGATTTAAGCTCGCAATTGCATGAGTTTATTTCACTCTATTCTGATCTTTTTTTTTTTTGCAATTATAATTTTTTTCTGACATTGGACAGTTTATATCTTGCGATTCTTCTTTTCTTAGAATTGTGAGATATAAACTTCCAATTGCAAGAAAAGTCAGAATTGCGAGTTTATATCACGCAATTCTGACTTTATATCTTGCAATTGCGAATATCAAAGCACAATTATGTAAACTCGCAATTGCAAGGAGAAAAAAAAGTCAGAATAGCGAGATAAAAAGTAAAAGTTGCAATTACCTTTTTTTTTTTACGGAAACAATCTTCCATAGTCATAATGTATGATTAAGAGCTCATATTAAAAACTGATTTTATAGTTAAGTCATGGCAATAAACCTTTTAAAGACTTCGAGAGCAATTTATTACTTTAGGGCGTAATCCCAGTCTTTTATTCCCATTGTTGTAAAATTGATGCTGAAATGATTGCTGAAAAAGAGTGGGAACCCTGGTTGTGTGTCATCAGCATAGCAGTGAGGAAAAAACATATTTCTGAATGACAGATCCTAGTTTTGACATGTAGATAAAGAAGAGAAGCGGTCCAAGCACCGAGCCCTGAGGTACTCCAGTAGCTAGATGTTGCTTAGACACCTCACCCCTCCATGACACCCTGAAGGACTTGAACCACTGAAGTGCCGTTTCTGAGATGCCCTTTTTTAGATTAGGAACTAAAAAGTAAAAACATTCTAAAATATGTAGAATAAAGGGGCGGGGCCTGGTTGAGTTGGTTAGTAGTGTGTTGAAACTGGCTGTTATGGTAAGGGGCGGGACATTTCCCAAACACCAATCACAACACACTGCTCCAGCCGACCAATCAGAGCACATTGTGCTTTTCAGAAGGAGGGGCTTCATAGAGAGCGTTACTGACAGACTGGGAAGAGAGGAGCTGCAACAATGGAGAATATGAGGAAAATAATCAACATTCAATCTAGTAGAGCCCAAAAACAACATCAAGACTTTGTAAAAGAGCATTTATGTTTGTCCAACAAACCTAATACATGTTATTCCAAGGAACATGTCATTTTTAATTCCTTTTAAAAGGTAATCACTATTTTGCACCTTTTTTATGGATAGTGCATGTGAACATACAGAACTGTGGAGATACTCCGTTCTTGCCGTACGTCAGTGTGTTGTAGATGAAGGCGCTCAAGAGGTCTGTATGTTACAGCAGGAGGATTTATTCAAGGTCTCCGGCACTAGAAACACTCAAGTGTAGTGTAGAGAAACGGGGTCACAGGTGCCGCAGTCAGATGTGCGTTTGGCCCACATAACAGCTCTGGTCCATTGTCTCCTTTCACAGTGTGCTAGAGAAATACTGCCATGAGACTGTAATTCTCAGAGAACTGATATTATTAATTGAATACAGAACTTGTTTAAGATGTCACTGTCATCAAAAAAGATTATTATTCAATTTGCTGCAAGCAGAGTTGGAAGCGCCTCATCTTCCTAATGTTGTATTAGGCAAATCTGCAGGATTGGACAGTCTGTGAAGTTTAAATGATCATCAATCTCAACTCCAAGGTTCCTGGCTGTCTTATGGTTGACTAAGTGTTGGGTTGGCTGAGACCACAAGCAGTTTGCAAGGTTGAGTTTAAGGTGGTGGTCCTTCATCCAGCAAGAAATGTCTGTCAGGCAGGCTGAGATGCGATCAGTTACCGTCGGATCGTTTGGCTGGAATGAGAGGAAGGGTTGTGTGTCATCAGCATAGGAAAAACCATGTTTCTGAATCCTAGTGACATGCAGATAAAGAAGAGAAACGGTCCAAGCACCGAGCCCTGAGGCACTCCGGTGGCTAGATATTGTGACATAGACACCTCATTCCTCTACGAAACCCTGAAGGACCTACCCGAGTGTGTTTCCTGATATACCCTGCTATAGATTGGGAATTAAAAAGTAAAAAGATTATAAAAATTAAGATTAAGGATTATATAAATTCAAAGAATTTTCAACACAATAATAAGGCAAAACATACAGGTGAAGAGGGTGAAAATTTAAACTAATAGATGTCACAATAATTTCTCAAAATTGATTAATAACAGTTCATTAAGAACATAGATCTGAACATTGGATGAAACCATGTTCAGAAAAATAAATCAGGCAAATAATATATGAATAGATGAATCACCTTTAAAGTACTAATAGAGCACCTTTAGAGGTAAATAATGTGCAAAAGTGGACCTTTGTGAGAGCTTTTGTACCTTTTTATTCTGAAAGTGTGTAAAACCGTAAAGCCCAAACTCTAAAGTTTGGTGCATATAAAGCTGATGGAGATTCAGAGAAATCGGTTGCACATTCATTTCACGTAAGATTTCGCTCTAAGCTCTGCGGTCTGTTTCCATCCATCGCAGTGGATCTCGTGTCGAGGGGCATCACTAAACCCGTCGATCTTCAGACGTCACCTTCAGCAGCTCAGGTGGAGGTCGAGCTCCTCAGTCTGAACCATTTGTAAAAGCGCAATCATGTAGGCGACCCGTGAACCCTGCGTGCCTCATTAATCAATGGAGATTAATGAGAACTAGCAGAGGACACGGCTTTGTTGATTATAACAAGAGAATTTTAGTTTTGTTGCATTGCTTGCTGTGTTTGATTTTGGATCAAAGAGTATATTGTATGCAGAAATAACTCACTAACAGCCATGATGAGATTAGACTGACTGTGAAACACAGAAATTGTTGTTGGGGTTTATATGATCATATGGTCTTTTTTTTTTACTTATCTCTTGCAAATGTCCTGTCTAATTGAATGGTTTTAAAGGGGGAGCTGCATGGTGAATAAGTTTGGTTGGATGGAACAATTTTTGCGCAATATTTTGCATCCTCCAAACTGTCAGAAAAAGCCAAAATAATCATCAAAAGAATTAAAAAGTTCATTTTTGAGCAAAAAATATGTTAATATACAAATTCACATAGCTATATAAATTTCACTGGAATATGGCATAAAACATTTGAGAATTAAGCAGTTTCCATCCATTTTGTTTTTCTGAAACGTTTTAGTTGGACGTTAATCTAACACTTTATTACTATTTGTTTCAGAATGTTCAGAGAACATTCAAAAGTATTTTGAACATTTAGAAAACATTCAGAAAGTATTTTCTTGTAAAATGTACTCCAGTATTCTTTATTCACAACTTTGAAAACCATTTTTAAGGTTCTTTCCTAAACATGATCAGCGTTCTGAAAGAGATCTGGAGAGATGTGGCAGCATTATCTGTTCTGGAGCTTCATCTTCAGCAGATGGAGGATCAGCTTCAGCGTTTCTGTGCTGTTTGGTGTTTGGAGATATTGGAGAGCCGCGTGGAAAGAAACGCCAACGGTTCAGTTGTGCAGAAGAGAAGAAAAGACTTTCCATTTTTGGTTCGTCTTTTATATTTCTATTGACTTTTCAACCTTCAAAACCTCTGATTGTACTAATGTCGTTTGTTAAACTATCTTATACTTGACTGTAGGAGGTTTAAATGGTCACCATTTCGTTTTTTTACCATTTTAATAATAATTTTTTTGGGTGATTGTTTTCAAGCATTGGAGCGCATTGACTTGGATTGTATTTATGGACAAACTACAGATCCCTGTTTTCAGATTCTTAGAGTTTTTTAGGACATTTTGTCCTAAAAGTTTTTAAAAGCATACTAATTTTGTGTGATGACGATTTCACTTTTGATGTAATATTCAAAATTGTGCACATTGTAAAAAAATAATACGATGACAACATGTTTTCACATTATACTCATCAAAATAAGTTAAATCAATGTTTTTGTTATACAAGATTCAACTCATTTTTAAGTTGAAATGACTTACAGCCAAGTTGATTGTACTTAATCTAAGGCAGTGACTTTTTTTACAGTGCATATTTATGCAAATTACAAACATCTTGTTATTCATAAGTTTGCATGGGTTAAGTCACAATATTTTCTTATTTTTGTGTATTTTAAACCAACATTAATATTTTATGCATTTATTTTTAATTAAAGGTTTGCTTCATTTTTTTTTTCATGACTTCTAAATCATGATGTCATGAAAACATGTTTTTACATTACTTTAACTCATCAAAATAAGCAATTATCCTTATTTTTGTAAGATTCAACTCATTTATTAAAGTCAGTTTAGTATAATTTAAGTTGATTGTACTTAATTTAAGGCAGCAACTTTTTTACGGTGCATATTTTTGCATGGGGTAGCATGGGTTAAGTCACAATATTTTCTTGTTTTTGTGTATTTTAAAACGACATTCAAATTAAATAAATATAATAAATAAAAATAATTTTTTTTAATTAAATGTTTGCCTAGGGATTACATTTGACTGTAGGCGACTTAACTGGTCAATAATTCCAATATTTTTATCATTTGAATCACTCTTTTAGTGATAGTTCATATATATATATATATATATATATGTTAGATTTATTTCCCATGACTTTCCCGGGTCTAAATCACACTTTTAAAATTCCATATTGTCCAAGATCATGATATCCCTGGTTAAAAATGGTTTAAGGGAACAAATTAAAATATGATTTCAGCTTTACTGTACATCTATATTTTTATCTGCTTGTTTTGTCTTATTTTAAATCATTTAAACCTACTGTTTGATGTAGATCAGTGTTTAAAGGCAACATGAAATCCACACTATTTACAATCTTAATTCATAAACCTGCTCTTACTATAAATGATTCATCAGTGACGCTATTCTAAATAAAATGCTCGCTTTATCAAAATATCATATCTGAAATACTTTCCTTTTCAGCTCTCAACAAAGCCATCTCTGTAAATATACAGTACGTGTGTTTTATTTCATGTGTCCATCAGCAGTGTCAGGCTATGATTAATATTATATGTTTTCCATCATCAGAAGCGCTGTTACAGGATGATGGCGATGAACACGCACAACCTGAACGGACTCATTGTTAGATGAGATGTTGTCATGGCAACACAAACCAGAAGAGAAGCATAACACGTCTCCACCTGACAAACACGCTCTATTGATGAATTCTTTACAGCACTTCTTCTGATAATTAAGGTTTTCTTTATGTTCCTCTATAGTGCTGACCAGAAAACAGATGTTTGTAGTATTTGTTGTCCATCTTATATTTAATTTAGTGATTTTTAGGCTTTCTCTCAAGGGGAAAAGGTGAAATAACACATTGATTCACACTGCACTCAGGCCTTGATCAATAATACATCCATCCATCAATAGAGTTCATATCCAACCATCTGCATCAGTACAGTGACGGAGAGGTTTGATCTGGATGTGTTTACACTGCAGACAAGAGCCAGATAGTGTATATATAGTTTTTATGCGTTCATGCATGCGAATTTTGCTGAAAATCGAGCCCATGATCTTGGCACCGCTAGATGGTGCACAAAAATGAACAAAAAGTGTGCGTGTGTGTGTGTGTGTAGTATAGCCTAGGGAAATTGAAATTTTTACCCTTTGTTCAAATATTTAAAAAAAATGTGTTAAATATGTTGTAATCATTTTGCATAGTTGTGCTTGGAGTCGATTGTTTTGTTTGTGATAACGCAATTAAACATGACAAATTGTGCGATATAATTTTGTCCAAGCTGTCATACAGAATAATTATGAACACATGCAAAAACGACCAAATATTAATATTAAATATTTGATTATGTTGTATTCAATGTTTGCTTTTTCCTGTCAGCTTTTATATATATAAAATTTGGCAAAAAAACAAATGCATATATATATATATATATATAGCCGAGATACAACTATTTGAAAATCTGGAAACTGATGGTACAAAAAAATCAAAATATTGAGAAAATCGCCTTTAAAGTTGTCCAAATGAAGCGCATATCCACTCACAAAAATACATTTTTGATATATTTATGGTAGGAAATTTAAAAAATATCTTCATGGAACATCTTTACTTTACTTAATATCCAAATGATATTTGGCATAAAAGAAAAATCGATCATTTTGACTCACTTGCTACAAATATACCTGTGTGACTTATGACTGGTTTTGTGTTTATGAATGGTTAAAACAGTTTTAAAAAGTCATATATTCTCATATTTACTTTTCTTTCTTTTTTTTTTTTTTTTTTTAATGTTTGAGAAGTATTAATGTTAAAGTTTTGCTGTTTTTATCTGACTTTTTATTTGTTTTTTCATAGTGTGATTTTTGTCAACTTGAATATAACGATCATACTCATTCATTTTAACGTATGTCAAGGGTTAAAATGCTCTGAAAGCATCATAAGATCTTTTCTGAATATCTTTGCAAAAAAATTATGTATTTTCTTGTTTTCCATTACAAATATCTAGAAATTCTTAAATCAAGATAGATTTACTGGAAAACCAAAATCACTTCAGATATTAAAGTTTTGTTTATTGAAAAAAATCATCAAAATTAAGTGAGTATATGCTTAAAATAATAATAGAAAAAAATTGTTTTCATGTTTTAAGCACAAACTCACTTAATTTTGATCAGTTTGTCAGTAAACACCACTTAATCTTCAGTCATTTAGCATCTGCAGTAAATGCTGTAAACAGAGTCTCGCTCCGAGTGTCGGCTCCGGCAGGTGTGATGTGTGTCGATGCATCTGAGATTGCTCTTGATTTGATTAGCAGGGTCTGGAGCAGCTCTCGTGTGTCCCAGGAGACATTGCTGCTGTCTGGAAACAAACACACGAGGAGCTTCAGTATGACGAGCACGCAGCGGGAGGAGTCTGGATCTACAGGCTCGTGATGGAGGGCTGGTGGAGGGCTTGATGTGTTTCTTTGTGCTGTGGATGGGTTTTTAAGTAGGGTTATCTGGTTACTCCTTTAACATCTGCAGATTATGCTTATGCGAGACCTCAAACACTCGACACTAGAGTCTGATCATGACTCGCCTGTGATGAGCTTTGATTTCACCATAATTCACTCTATTAACTCAGTCGGTTATAATTCTTCTACAAAGGAAATGTCATCTGATGCACTACAGCCCTGGTGTAAGATGTTCCTTTAACCCTAAAACACAATGAAATACATAATTCAAAATATAAAATATTGAAAATTCACAGTTCATCAGGCCCTGTTTTTACAGCCGTGTGAGAGGAAACTTCTCAATAGGAACCAATTCAATTAAATACAATTAAATAATAAAAGATCCTACCTACTGAAATATCCTTTAAAACAACCTAAACTGCTCAATGAACACTATAAACAATGCTGGGTTGAAAATGGACAAACCCAGCAATTGGGTCATGTAGTAATTTTTAATCAATATTTGAGTTCAAGGTGCAATATGTAATATTTTTGCAGTAAAATATCCAAAAACCACTAGGCCAGTTAGAATATACCAAATGTTTGCAACTATTTGTAAATCGTGAGAAAATTGCAATTCTAACCAAGGCTCCGTGTGAGGAGTTGCCTGTCAATGGCGTCACCCTCGGTTTCCGGTTTTATTTTGTAGAAACCATGGAAACACCAAAGACACTTATATTACATGTTTACAAGGCAAAAACTGTTTTGATATATTTATAGACAGAAAATAAATTGTTATATAGCTTAACACATTTAGTCTTATTGTTTAAATCTAATTTTCTTGATTTTTTTTTTTTTTTTGCTTTACCATGCCTCAGAGAAAAACACTATTTTGTGAAGTAGCTAACATAGCATAATCAGATGCAGCTTTATTTTTACAGCATTTTCTCCATCATACAATACGTTTTAAAATTAATTGCATGCCATTTATCAACACAAGCCATCCAGAATTTAATATGATAATCTAAAATCGATCTATCTTACTGCAGTGTGTAACAGTGTCTCACAGCAGCCGCACAGAGTTACGTTATAACATCATTTTCAACACTCTCAAATGTGTCTAATATGATAAACAGAGCTGCGTTTCCTCATACTCATGACCGGAAAAGCGGCGCCGGCGACTGTGTCATAATAAAAGTCCCGCTGCTCGTGAGGCGTGTGTTGATCAATCGCTCCAGCACCTCGTTCAGCTCCACAACACTCGCTCCTGCTCTGCTTCACACTACAGTAACGTTAATAAACACATCCATGAACATGATTTCTTCCCGAGTCCAATCGCGATTATTTTCCATCGGCTGTGATGTGAAGATCACATGTCCCAAGATTCCACGCTCAAACTTGGCGTCATCAAGCTACGCCTTTGTTTTTAATAGGCTTCTAGCGACCTCTAGCGGACAGAAAATATTACGTATTGCACCAGCAGGTTGGGCAAACATTTAACCCAACCGCTGGGTTTGTCAATTTTCAACCCAACATTTTTTTAGACATTAGAGATGGTTTGAGATGAGCGCTTGGTGACCAGTTAAGTAATACTCTAAAAAATGTTGGGTTAAAAATGCACAAACCCAGAGATTGGGTTATGTTTGCCAAACCTGCTGGGAAGTTTTATTTAACTCAACTATTGTTTAAAATTACTGTATCACTTCCTTAAAAACTACTTGTGCACACATTTAACCCAACCACTATGTTAAAACAACTCAAACATTGGATTTGTCCATTTTCAACCCAACTTGGGTAGTTTTGAACCCAGTATTTTTTTGAGTTTATGCAAACAGTTCTCCAGGGACAGTCGAACCTACAAAGAAAAAATATTCAACATTATAATATAAAATAAAGTCTGTGTTTGACTTTTATTCTTGCTCAAACCAAGATGTTCGACCCCTAAGAATATGTACAATGAGGATTTTTTCATCATACATATTCTCATTTTTTGGCACAAAAACAAATAATCAATTTGGGGAAAATGTTAAACCCGCAGAAGATGCTGTGCTGGTCTTACTACAGGTCTCATTTCCTTCTCAACACCAAAACAAGCTCGAACCTGTGTGTGTGTGGAGAGAGAGAGAGAGAGAGAGAGAGAGAGACTGCAGATCGTCTTCGCATCGCTATTGGCTTCTTGTTCCTCCGCGCGCCCTCAGCGCCGCGCACCTCTCGCGCGCAGTGATGCTCGCACCTGGCGAAGGGCGGAAGACCCGCAGCATCAGCAGCAGCGGATCTCCATGACGACAGCACTTCCAGCATGGTGCAGAAATCCCGCAACGGCGGCGTGTATCCCGCCCCGCAGGCCGAGAAGAAGCTGAAGGTGGGCTTCGTGGGGCTGGAGGCGGGCGCGACGGAATCGAGCCGAGACGGCGCGCTGCTGATCGCGGGCGCGGAGGCGACGAAGCGCGGCAGCATCTTGAGCAAACAGCGCTCCAGCATCTCCGGGAAGAGGCCGCCGAAGCGCAACGCGTTCTACCGACGCCTGCAGAATTTCCTCTACAATGTGCTGGAGAGACCGCGCGGATGGGCGTTCATCTACCACGCTTACGTGTGAGTATAACAGTGTTCTTCTGCTGCTGGAAGCACCAAAACAAAGCGCTTCTGAAGGCTCTCTGTCATCTCCTCCTCACGCGCTTTTGTTCACGCACTTGACAGGATGTTTTCAGGGTGGCTGGATTGTTCGAGCTGTATATCACTCGAACAAAAGCTTCACTGGAGCTTCTTTGAGATGAGCAGTTCAGTCTAGAGCCGTTTCTAGCCAAAAACCCTTTAATGGCTTGTTAGTGTTGTTCCTTGTGGAAAAGCGCTTCATGTTTAACATGTTTACAGAGTCTGGTGATAGATGATGATGGGACTTTTCTTCTGGTTGTTTAAAGATTTGTTTATATGAAAAGTACACTCTAAAAAAATGCTGGGTTAAAGGTTGGGTTAAAAATGGACAAACCCAGCAGTTGGGTTAAATGTTTGCACAACCTGCTGGGTAGTTTTATTTAACTCAACTATTGTTTAAAAATGAACGTATTACTCCCTTAAAATGAACCCAAAATATGTTGGAAATGAACATTTATTAATATGTTTAATGAATAATAATTAATACACATTTATTAAACTGCTCATTAATAAATGTTCACCTTTTGATTATTATTGTTGCCTTTAGTAATTATGTGTCTGATTTGTAACTTCCAACATATTTTGGGTTCATTTTAAGTCAGCCATATAGTCATTTTTAAACTGAGCACGTTGGGCAAACATTTAACCCAACCTCTGGGTTAAAACAACCCAATCGCTGGGTTTGTCCATTTTTAACCTGACTTGGGTTGTTTTTGGGTTGTTATCTGCCACACTTTTGATGTGCATTTTCATGCATGTTTACTTTTTTGGCAACAGAAATTGGTGCATTCTCCATCTCATTGCTAATAATATTATTAAGAAGATTCTTTGAAGCTTTTTAATGGTATTAATGGTTCAGTTTAGAGCCATATTTGCCCAAAGAACTCTTTTGGTGGATCTTTGTATTGAAACATTGTATTGTTTTTTTTGGCTTCTATTCCTTGTGGAAAAGCGCTTCATGCTTAAAATGTTTGTTCTAGTAATAGAAAATGAAGTGATAGTTTAAATCTCACTCTAAAAGGCTTTTTTTTTAATCTTAATAGTTGGATTTGGAATCATATCTGCCCAAAGAACCCTTTTATACGGCAGTGAATCATTCTGTTTGGAACTTTAGGCTCTTGTTCTTCATGGGAAATTGCTGTTACATGACAAAAAAACTGTTTTATGCTACACTTTTGATGTGCATTTCATGCATTTTACAGATGATTACTTGTTTTGGCTAAAACAATTGGTGCATTTTCCTTCTGGTTACTTATTATATTATGAAGAAGTTTCTTTAAAGCTTTATCAGTTAGAGTCATATTAGCCCAAAGAAGTCTGGATCATTGTATTGAGGCTCAGTGTTCTTTTGGATGTGACGTTTCCTGTATCTCACTCTAAAAAGTTTGTTTGAATCATATTTGCCCAAAGAACGGTTTATACTGCAATGAATGTTTCTTATTGTTCTTCATTACAAGTAACTGTTTTCTGCAACACTTTTGTTGTGCATTTCATGCATTTTACTGATTTCCTTCTGGTTGCTTATATCATTTTAAGAAGAAAGCTTGTTTAATGGTAGTTGGGTTTAGTAGAGAACCCTGTCACGCTGAATTGAGTTTCTGCACTAGTATGGAGGACGTGTCTTCTGTTGCACATCTCATGCAGTTACAGATGCTTCATGGGATTGTTCAGCAACAGAATATGCGTCTGTATGACATTTTGCTGTTTCATTATATCACTCTGAAAGCTTGCTATTAATAGTGATTTACCCGGAGAATCTTGCTCAAGTTGTGTTGAGGTTGAAGGTTCTCATTACAAGCCAAAGAAACCCGATCTGATGCTCATATTATGCTTGTAAGATATTCAGTTTTCCTCGTTTTAACTTGTCCAGAGCTCACGTGAACCTGGAATTTCAATTAAAATTAAAATCATTGTTCCTCATTCAGCACTGGATTCTCGTATCCTGTATTATAAACAAACGCACAACCGAAGGCTGAATTACAGACGTCTGCAATCATCAAAACACACTGTTTAATCAATCAGTTTCTGTGCATCAAATTACTCTCACAGTCTTTGTCAGTACTTTAAGATATCCTCTAGTACTGAATCATCTCTGCAGTTGTTATATATCATTGTTTAAATTATGTATTTAGTGATATCAGCTGCAGATGTAGACATGCTCACTAGCGAGTCGCGACCCTGCATCTTCTCAGCGTTACCCCCCGACCGCGTCTAATCTCACTCAATTACGCGCGAGTCAGCGGCTCGTTGAAGGCAATGCTGGTTTCAGCACCACAGCTCGCTGTCCAGAGAAATGGAGTGTTTTCTTCCAAACTATTTTGTAAAGATTTAAATTATAATAAAAAGCAGAAAACTGTTGAACTTGGAAAATCTCTGGGGTATATGAAGTTTGACATGAAAACGTAAACATGTTTTGCACTCAAGTGAGTTTAAACCACATCCTGTAAAGATGAAAAAAGATGATAGATGTAAGTAAGATTGCAATTGACGCATGCAGGTAATATGCTAATGCATAGAAGCAAAACAGATCTGACCACAACTCTCAAAGACGCCTGATTTCCTTAGAGGAGATTTACTGAAAACAGAGGGCTAAAATCGAATTATTTATTTGGCCAATGAAACTTCCAGCTTAGCTGGCATATTTAGCTTTTGTTAATTATTAATTATGTTTAATTATAATGAACATTATTTCAGTTTTTACTGTAAATTTAAGTTGTCAACTAACAACATTTTTTTTTTACAATCTGGCATCGGTTTTATTTTACCATAAATTGTATTTTTAAACAGTGTAGCATTTGCTTTGTAAAACACACACATCAAACCTTTACAGCTGTTGTTTGGTGAACATCAAACATCATAACAGCGGCAGTTTTGACTCATTTATTTATTTAACTCTTCCTCTCCGGTTTCCACACTGTCTACTACGATTAGCAGTTTTTGCTGACTTTTGCGTGTTACTCTGCAGTTCACTGTCAACGTGTTTTATACTCATACAAGACTATCTACACACCTCAGTTTACACACATCTTCTGCAAAAACACAATTTCAAAGTTTGAATTTCCTGTTACTGTCAAAATCAGGACTTATAATGCCTGAAACTGAAGCGTTTTGTATACAGTACATGTTGTCCCAAAGCAGCTTTCCACACAAACAGTGCTTTAGCACCTTTGAAGAACGACTATGGCATTGAAAGAAAGCTTTGGAGGAACTAATGGAGAATCTACACCCACACAAACTGCTAATTCGACCAGATATTATCCAGTACTCATGATAACGTTGACTAATGGGTCCACTGTTCAATTAAACATAATTATGATAAAGACTAAACCAGTTAAAGAGAAACAACTACATCCGACAGGAAGGAAGTGAGGAAATATGGGCAAATGGAGAAAAAAGATCTTTAGCTGTGAAAACAAAAAGATCATTAAAGGATAATGTGACATCTAAAATACATTAAACAGACAGTGATTTATGGTGACTTACATAATATATGTTAAGATGCCAATGCAAAAATATCCATTTGCCTACTTTGATCATTTTAATTGCTATATGCAATGCTATAATGAACTTGCTTTTGACTCTTTTGCATCTAATGAATGACATTCAGGCCTTTTTTTGGGGACCGAACGTGTAAATTCTGTTTACTCAAATGCATTTGTGTCTCTGGTTTGCTAAGATTGTTAAGGGACTTCAGATTCTAGAGAGCATTTGATTGGATTGTATTTGACGAGAAACTGAAGTGCCATGTGATGTCATGAAAATCCGTGATCCATTTTAGACTGTAAGTTTTGAATGCTTATATCTCCTAAATGCGAATTTTGTCATTGTTTTGGAACACACCGGCTTATTCATAACTTTAAGACTAACATATTAATAATAAAAGCTAAAAAGACACATTAAAGTGAATCAAAGTTCATCACAAGCAGATGTAAATACTATTGGTGACTTGTACTTTATCATTTCCAAACACAGTATTTTATTTTATTAAAATATTCTATTTTATTATTGCATGAAATAAAAGTATAGTAAGGGTTACATTTTTTTTTTTTTGAACAGTGTTCCAGGAAGACAGGTTAGACTTAGCTAACATATCTGTGAATATACACTCTTAAACATGCTGTGTTAAAAACAACCCAAGTTAGGTTGAAAATGGACAAACCTAGCGATTGGGATGTTTTAACCCAGTGATTGGGTTAAATGTTTGCCCAACATGCTGGGAAGTTTTATTTAACTCAACTATTTAAAAAAAAAATGACTTTTATTGTCTGTCTTAAAATGAACCCAAAATATGTTGGAAATTAAAAATCAGACACATAATTACTAGAGGCAACAATAATAATCAAAAGGTGAACATTTATTAATAAGCTATTTAATAAATGTTTATTGTTTAATTATTATTCATTAAACATATTAATAAATGTTCATTTCCAACATACTTTAGTTTAATTTTAAGCAATAAAAATTACAGTATTTTTAAACAATAGTTGAGTTAAATAAAACTACCCAGCAGTTTGGGCAAACATTTAACCCAACCACTGGATTAAAACACCCCATTCGCTGGGTTAAAACAATCCAATCGCTGGATTAAAACATCCCATTTACTGGGTTAAAATAAGCCAATTGCTGGGTTAAAACAAACCCAATCGCTGGGTTAAAACATCCCAATCGCCGGGTTAAAACATCCCAATCACTAGGTTAAAACACCCCATTCGCTGGGTTAAAACATCCCAATCACTGGGTTAAAACATCCCAATCACTAGGTTAAAACACCCCATTCGCTGGGTTAAAACATCCCAATCACTGGGTTAAAACATCCCAATCACTAGGTTAAAACACCCCATTCGCTGGGTTAAAACATCCCAATCACTGGGTTAAAACATCCCATTCGCTGGGTTAAAACACCCCATTCGCTGGGTTAAAACACCCCATTCGCTGGGTTAAAACATCCCAATCACTGGGTTAAAACAACCCAATCGCTGGGTTAAAACAACCCATTCGCTGGGTTAAAACATCCCAATCACTGGGTTAAAACATCCCAATCACTAGTTTAAAACACCCCATTCGCTGGGTTAAAACATCCCAATCACTGGGTTAAAACAACCCAATCGCTGGGTTAAAACACCCCATTCGCTGGGTTAAAACATCCCAATCACTGGGTTAAAACATCCCAATCGCTGGGTTAAAACATCCCAATCACTGGGTTAAAACACCCCATTCGCTGGGTTAAAACATCCCAATCACTGGGTTAAAACATCCCAATCACTGGGTTAAAACATCCCAATCACTAGGTTAAAACACCCCATTCGCTGGGTTAAAACATCCCAATCACTGGGTTAAAACATCCCAATCACTGGGTTAAAACACCCCATTCGCTGGGTTAAAACATCCCAATCACTGGGTTAAAACATCCCATTCACTGGGTTAAAACATCCCAATCACTAGGTTAAAACACCCCATTCGCTGGGTTAAAACATCCCAATCACTGGGTTAAAACACCCCATTCGCTGGGTTAAAACATCCCAATCACTGGGTTAAAACATCCCATTCACTGGGTTAAAACATCCCAATCACTAGGTTAAAACACCCCATTCACTGGGTTAAAACATCCCAATCACTAGGTTAAAACATCCCAATCACTGGGTTAAAACATCCCAATCACTAGGTTAAAACATCCCATTCACTGGGTTAAAACATCCCATTCACTGGGTTAAAACATCCCAATCACTAGGTTAAAACATCCCAATCACTGGGTTAAAACATCCCAATCACTAGGTTAAAACATCCCAATCACTGGGTTAAAACATCCCATTCACTGGGTTAAAACATCCCAATCACTAGGTTAAAACACCCCATTCACTGGGTTAAAACATCCCAATCGCTGGGTTAAAACATCCCAATCACTAGGTTAAAACACCCCATTCGCTGGGTTAAAACATCCCAATCACTAGGTTAAAACAACCCAATCGCTGGGTTAAAACATACCAATCACTGGATTAAAACAACCCAATCACTAGGTTAAAACATCCCAATCACTGGGTTAAAACAACCCAATCGCTGGGTTAAAACATCCCAATCACTGGGTTAAAACAACCCAATCGCTGGGTTAAAACATACCAATCACTGGATTAAAACAACCCAATCACTAGGTTAAAACATCCCAATCACTGGGTTTAAACAACCCAATCGCTGGGTTAAAACACCCCATTCGCTGGGTTAAAACATCCCAATCACTGGGTTAAAACAACCCAATCGCTGGGTTAAAACACCCCATTCGCTGGGTTAAAACATCCCAATCACTGGATTAAAACAACCCAATCACTAGGTTAAAACATCCCAATCACTGGGTTAAAACAACCCAATCGCTGGGTTAAAACACCCCATTCACTGGGTTAAAACATCCCAATCACTGGGTTAAAACAACCCAATCGCTGGGTTAAAACACCCCATTCGCTGGGTTAAAACATCCCAATCACTGGATTAAAACAACCTAATCACTGGGTTAAAACAACCCAATCGCTGGATTAAAGCACCCCATTCGCTGGGTTAAAACAACCCAACTGCTGGGTTAAAACATCCCATTTACCGGGTTAAAACAAGCCAATTGCTGGGTTAAAGCAACCTAATGGCTGGGTTAAAACATCCCAATCAATGGATTAAAACAACTCAATTGCTGGGTTAAAACAACCCAATCGCTGGATTAAAACACCCCATTCGCTGGGTTAAAACAACCCAACTGCTGGGTTAAAACATCCCAATTGCTGGGTTAAAACATCCCAATCGCTGGGTTAAAACATCCCATTCGCTGGGTTAAATCATCCCAATCGCTGGGTTAAAACAACCCATTCCTGGGTTAAAATAACCCAACTGCTGGGTTTGTCCATTTTCAACCCAGCTTGGGTTGTTAGTTGTATTATGTGAGTGTTGTTGATGTGATGAATTCGGTGTGATGATGTGATGACATTGTGCTGTAAAACTCGTGTCTCATGTGGCCTTTTGAGCTCTGCTGTCTTTCTGCAGTCGGCATCAGCAGTTTTTCTAATTAATACCCATCATTATAGAGCCAGGTAGGCTGTGTGTGTGTGTGTGTGTGTGTGTGTGTTTGTGTGTGTGTGTGTGTGTGTGTGTATGTGTGACCTCTCAGCTCAGGTGTGAATCAGGCACCACCATTTAAGTTTGCTGTGAAAAAAGCAGCATGGTCGCAGGCTGACAGAGACATGTGCGGGCAATCTGCCCTGCGCTAAAACACTGATTCATCTGCTGCTCCGCCTGGTTTATATGGAGCCGTTCGTGTGCCGCACCATTATAGTGATGGAGACCTACACCTCATAAACACCAGCTGCAGTGTTTTCATGCATTGATGTATGGTGACAAAAGATTTAGTTCAAGCTTTTAATGTTGATGTTAGGCTATATTTCACGTCTTCTGATGTTTATTTTTGTACAAAAGAGAAGCTCTTCTGTTTCCCTCTTTCCACTTTTCTTTGCATTTTTTTCCTGCTATTTATGTGATGTGTTTGTTCATTAGGTTTGTAGTAAAGGGTTGAAATGAATATGATCTGTTTGTGGCAATAGCCGGCCAAAAGTTTGGAATAATTTATATGTCACATGATCCTTCAGAAATCATTCTGATATGATGATTTGCTGCTTTCTGAAGACTGGAGTAATGATGCTAAAAAATCAGCTTTGATTACAAGAATAAATTACATTTATTATACATTATTTTAAACTGTAATAATATTTCACACTGGTAACAGGACACATGAAGTGAAGCAGAGGACTGTGTGTCAATCAGTCTGTCAGTCAGGGTTGTAAAGCCCAGTTTTGTGGGTCAAAGTACAAATGTGCTATTAGAGGAAAATACAACATAACAGGATAAATGAAGGACTGGATGTGGCCTTTTGATTTCTGCTGAGTAAAATGATGCTCTTGCTGTTTTGTAGGTTGAATTACGCCGTCTGAAAGCTGCTATTTCAGTCACACAACAAGATGATGCTGTTGGCAGAAACCATGAAGCAAACAAGCATTTGTAACTCATTTTACCTTTATAATATTTCTGAGTGAAACTAGATATTCAGTGAGATAAAAGTGTGTTTCATCCATCAGGACCTGATTAGATTAAAAAAAATGATGTTTTATACAAACCCGATTCCAATAAATTTGGGACACTGTACAAATTGCGAATAAAAAAGGAATGCAATAATTTACAAATCTCATAAACTTATATTTTGTTTACAATAGAATATAGATAACATATCAAATGTTGAATGTGAGACATTTTGAAATGTCATGCCAAATATTGGCTCATTTTGGATTTCATGAGAGCTTCATATTCCAAAAAAGTTGGGACAGGTAGCAATAAGAGGCCGGAAAAGTTAAATGTACATATAAGGAACAGCTGGAGGACCAATTTGCAATATCAGAAAGGAGTTTCTCAGAGAAAAATTGCAAAGAGTTTGAAGTTATCATCATCTACAGTGCATAATATCATCCAAAGATTCAGAGAATCTGGAACAATCTCTGTGCGTAAGGGTCAAGGCCGGAAAACCATACTGGATGCCCGTGATCTTCGGGCCCTTAGACGGCACTACTGTAATGGAAATCACAACATGGGCTCAGGAATACTTCCAGAAAACATTGTCGTGAACACAATCCACCATGCCATTCGCTGTTGCCGGCTAAAACTCTATAGGTCAAAACAGAAGCCATATCTAAACATGATCCAGAAGCGCAGGCGTTTTCTCTGGGCCAATGCTCATTTAAAATGGACTGTGGCAAAGTGGAAAACTGTTCTGTGGTCAGACGAATCAAAATTTTGAAGGTCTTTTTGGAAAACTGGGACGCCATGTCATCCGGACTAAAGAGGACAAGGACAACCCAAGTTGTTATCAGCGCTCAGTTCAGAAGCCTGCATCTCTGATGGTATGGGGTTGCATGAGTGCGTGTGGCATGGGCAGCTTACACATCTGGAAAGGCACCATCAATGCTGAAAGGTATATCCAAGTTCTAGATCAACATATGCTCCCATCCAGATGTCGTCTCTTTCAGGGAAGACCTTGCATTTTCCAACATGACAATGCCAGACCACATACTGCATCAATTATAACATCATGGCTGTGTAGAAGAAGGATCCGGGTACTGAAATGGGCAGCCTGCAGTCCAGATCTTTCACCCATAGAAAACATTTGGCGCATCATAAAGAGGAAGATGCGACAAAGAAGACAGTTGAGCAACTAGAAGCCTGTATTAGACAAGATTGGGACAACATTCCTGTTCCTAAACTTGAGCAACTTGTCTCCTCAGTCCCCAGACGTTTGCAGACTGTTATAAAAAGAAGAGGGGATGCCACACAGTGGTAAACATGGCCCAACTTTTTTGAGAGGTGTTGATGCCATGAAATTTAAAAATTTATTTTTCCCTTAAAATGATACATTTTCTCAGTTTAAACATTTGATATGTCATCTATGTTGTATTCTGAATAAAATATTGAAATTTGAAACTTCCACATCATTGCATTCTGTTTTTATTCACAATTTGTACAGTGTCCCGATGTTTTTGGAATCGGGTTTGTACCAGAATGAGTGTGTGTGTGTGTGTGTGTGTGTGTGATAGAGGCACATATGTTGGTATTTATCCGTCAGTGCTGATCTTTGGCTTTGCTCCAGTTAAATGACCAGAGCAGCTGCAACCGGCAGGAAGTGTAGTGAGCAAAATAAAGTTACAAACCTCCCGTAGCGATTCCTTCACACTGTGGGAATAAATCATATGAGAGTGTTTAAATGTGAGTCTGTGTTTGTGACAGAATGCCTTCGTCATCATTTAGTATTAGTGAGTATTATGGATACTGACCTGCAGATCAAATCGGATCGAACCTGCTCTTGGAAAGGAAAAGAGACTTGACTGCAGTGACTCACCTGTGTGCTTCAGCTGATCTTCCTGTTTACCTGCTCATGATCATTCTGAACCGTTACCTTGGGTTTGCTGTCAGAATAAATCACATGCATTAGAAGCACATCAGGGTTGGTTTGATGGTTTATTAACGTTCTTTTATTGCAGAACGTGTCACTTTGAGAAAAGCATCAATCAAGCACACTGTCCTAATAAAAGTACACACACACACTGACGTCTGTGAATCAGCGCGTCTCCTCAGACCTGTGAAGAGCCTCAGTCTCAGCTTTTACTCTTTCTTCTGCATCTCTTCAGTTTTTGATGATGTTGAAGGATGTAGAATTGCACTTCCTGATTTTTTATTCCAGTATATTAAGCAGCACATCTGTAATGCAGTAAAACACAGATCGTGTGTTTCTGTATGCTTCTCTCATTGGCTCATGTGTCTGTAGTTTATCTTCAGGTGAACATTAATATAGAATTATTGAATATAACAGAGGAGGATGAATAGAAAACAGTTTATTTATGCATTTGTAATCATTCATTTTTATTCGCTTTGGTACTATTTTCACAAGTAAGGTGTACATTTTCAAAACTCTTAGTACTAATATCACAAGAGATCATCAAAAGTGCACTTTTTTCAAACATTTCAGCATATTTTCAGTTGTGTTAGTACAATACACAAAATCACTAAGTATCCTTTTCACAATACAAAATAAGTGTTTCATCTATATAAATGTTTCATTTACAGTAACTGCCTTTCATAATGCTATTATTATCAAACTTTTGATTTGCATCTCTTCTCGTTCAGTTTAATACTTTTGTCTATTATTTAATCCAACTGGACTTAATGATTAATCAATGGATCATTTGGTACACCTATAGATTTCTATAGATTTTGTTTCTTTAGGCATAGTTTCTATAGAAATTATTCGCAATTTCCGATATGGATAATCAAATGCAATTTGTCTTAGATGATGACCACAATTTTCAAAGTGTGTGAGTGGTCCTGGTAAACACTGCATTGTGAACCAAATGTCCCAAAAAGGATGGTAATACCAGTAATTTTAGACCTTGTTTGGACATTTTTTATTTATTTTTTTGTCCCCATGAGGAAAACGGCTTATAAATCATATGAAATAATATTTTTATTAAATTTAAAATATAAAACGCCCCTTGAGAGACCCTGTAAACCACATATACCAACATACATGTGTGTGTGTGTGTGTGTGTGTGTGTGTGTGACATGACTGTGGTAAAGCACTAGTCATGTATTCATGTTCTCTCTCTATCTCTGTCCCGTGCACTCGTCCTCTTCACTGGTGTCCATCTGTCTCTCTCTCTCTCTTTACAGCAGAGAAAGAGTTTTGACAGCTCGGCCAACCGAAAAACTCTCATGACCTTCAGCCTCCAGCTTCTGTTTTATAGTCTTACTGAACACACACACACACACACACACACATACACACACACCGTCCGATGAGAGGAACAGATCACCTAAAACAGCAGAACTCACTGCCCAAATCTGTATGATTTTCTTTCATCAGTGCAACACAAGTAGATGTTTATCAGGATGTTCCCGCTGCTCTTTGCATGGTGCACAACACTGTTAAACTCTAAAAAATGACTGTAAATATCATGAAATATCTTTAAAGTACTTAATGTCGCATGAGGCATGTATGCTTTTATTAAATGCATTCATTTTTCATTGTTTTGAGTAAATAATGTCAGAACGATCATGAAAAACAGGTGCACTGTCACTTTAAGACAGCAGTGTTCAGCTCATGTCACATGCCTCTCTAACCACCTTCACACTTCAGAAAGACTGTAGTAATGAGAGACATCATGTGTTATTAGTGTGTTTTCAATCACTGTCACACACACACTGGTTCATTTCCAGAGAGCCGGTTATGGCCGGTGTGTGTGTGTGTGTGTGAGAGGGTCACGAGTAGGTGGAAATGCACCTGTGACGCCATCGATTGCTCATGGTGGTCATGCTGTTCAGTTTAGATCTTCCTGCAGATTCCACATTTATTTCACAAGAGCAGTTTTAGATTTTGAATAAAATAAAACCTCAAATCTAAGTTTTAACTTTTGATTAGTCCAAATTGTGAATTCGTTGAATGCAGGTTCTTCATTGATTGTGCTGTAAGCCGTATAATCACATGTAAACACTTATCAAGACTCTTTAAATCACTTTATTACTCTTGTTTCTCTTGTTTCTGAAATCTTCATTCCTGTCGGATCAGCTCCATTCGACTGTTTCAGCTCGTCGTTCAGTTTGAGGAAGGTTCATATTTGATTATATTTGTCGTGTCCGTCACTGTCAGCAGGAGGTCTTCAGAGGGTTGTGAAGCTGCACGTCATTAGTCTCATAGCTGTAATTACTGTAATCAGGTGAGCAGAAGCTCAGGGAGCGTCAGAGCAATGACTCGAGAATCAAACTGTAAATTAGAAAAGAAACATTAACGCTGGAGGTTTAATGAGCGCGCTAATGTATGAGTGTGTGTGTGTGTGTGTGTGCGTGTGTGTGTGTGTGTGTGTGTGTGTGTCATAGATGGAAAGAAACCGGCATCATTTTCTCTGCTAAATCTACCTATCTATCTATCTATCTATCTATCTATCTATCTATCTATCTATCTATCTATCTATCTATCTATCTATCTATCTATCTATCTATCAATTCTGACTTTATTACACACAATTCCGACTTTATAACATGCAATTCCGACTTTATATCTCGCAATTCCGACTTTATAACATGCAATTATGACTTTATAACACGCAATTCTGACTTTATTACACACAATTCCAACTTTATAACACACAATTCCGACTTTATATCTCACAATTAAAACTTTATATCTCACAATTCCGACTTTATAACACGCAATTCCGACTTTATAACACACAATTCTGACTTTATAACACGCAATTCCGACTTTATAATACACAATTCCGACTTTATATCTCACAATTCCGACTTTTTAACATGCAATTCCGACTTTATTACACACAATTCCGACTTTATAACACGCAATTCCGACTTTATATCTCGCAATTCCGACTTTGATTCCGACTTTATATCCCGCAATTCCGACTTTATAACACGCAATTCTGACTTTATATCTCACAATTCCGACTTTATAACACGCAATTCCGACTTTATATTTCGCAATTCCGACTTTATAACATGCAATTATGACTTTATAACACGCAATTCTGACTTTATTACACACTATTCCGACTTTATAACACACAATTCCGACTTTATATCTCACAATTAAAACTTTATATCTCACAATTCCGACTTTATAACACGCAATTCCGACTTTATAATACACAATTCCGACTTTATATCTCACAATTCCGACTTTTTAACACGCAATTCCGACTTTATAACACACAATTCTGACTTTATAACACGCAATTCCGACTTTATAATACACAATTCCGACTTTATATCTCACAATTCCGACTTTTTAACACGCAATTCCGACTTTATAATACACAATTCCGACTTTATATCTCACAATTCCGACTTTATAACACACAATTCTGACTTTATAACACGCAATTCCAACTTTATAATACACAATTCTGACTTTATCTCACAATTCCGACTTTATAACTCGCAATTCCGACTTTATAATACACAATTCCGACTTTATATCTCACAATTCCGACTTTTTAACACGCAATTCCGACTTTATAACACACAATTCTGACTTTATCTCACAATTCCGACTTTATAACTCGCAATTCCGACTTTATCACACACAATTCCGACTTTATAACACGCAATTCCGACTTTATATCTCGCAATTCCGACTTTAATTCCGACTTTATATCCAGCAATTCTGACTTTATAACACGCAATTCTGACTTTATATCTCACAATTCCAACTTTATAACACGCAATTCCGACTTTATATTTCGCAATTCCGACTTTATAACATGCAATTATGACTTTATAACACGCAATTCTGACTTTATTACACACAATTCCGACTTTATAACACACAATTCCGACTTTATATCTCGCAATTCCGACTTTAATTCCGACTTTATATCCAGCAATTCCGACTTTATAACACGCAATTCTGACTTTATAACACGCAATTCTGACTTTATATCTCACAATTCCAACTTTATAACACGCAATTCCGACTTTATATTTCGCAATTCCGACTTTATAACATGCAATTATGACTTTATAACACGCAATTCTGACTTTATTACACACAATTCCGACTTTATATCTCACAATTAAAACTTTATATCTCACAATTCCGACTTTATAACGCGCAATTCCGACTTTATAACACACAATTCTGACGTTATAACACGCAATTCCGACTTTATAATACACAATTCCGACTTTATATCTCACAATTCCGACTTTATAACACGCAATTCCGACTTTATAACTCGCAATTCCGACTTTATTACACACAATTCTGACTTTATAACACGCAATTCCGACTTTATATCTCGCAATTCCGACTTTAATTCCGACTTTATATCTCGCAATTCCGACTTTATAACACGCAATTCTGACTTTATAACACGCAATTCAGACTTTATATCTCACAATTCCGACTTTATAACACGCAATTCCGACTTTATATTTCGCAATTCCGACTTTATAACACGCAATTCAGACTTTAACATGCAATTCTGACTTTATATAAATTGCGATATATATAATATATAAATTGTCAGAATTGTGATATAAATTATAAATTCGTAATTGTGAGATATAAAGTTGCGTGTTATAAAGTTGGAATTGCGAGTTTTTAAAATTAAGCTTTATTACTTTTCTTTTGATTTTCTTTGCATTTACTTCCACTTCAAATTCAAATTGTAATTCTGCATCCTGCTTGCTACATCAATTCAAATTCAGGAATTTGTTTGGAATTTAAACTCTTTAAATTAGACTGAGCTCAGAAATGCTGATTTCAGAGAAAATGATGCTGGTTTCTTTAAAACCTGATACTTAACAAATAATTAAAGTTCTAAAAATCTCCCTTTACATTTCATATTCAAAATGCATGACACAGTAAAAACCATGTTGTTTCTTGCAGTGTTGTAATCACTGCTGTTTCATCCAGGAAATGTACAAGTAGTTTCTCTCTTTGGTTTCTCCATCCTGCCTTGCTGATTTAGTGTGAATCAGATGAAGGAGTAAATCAAGAGAGTATGAAAAGAGAAGATGAGGAAAGACACGTGATGTGAATGCATTAGTGTAAATGAATGGAAATACAGCAGCTTCCTGTGAGGGACTGTTCAATTATCTCAAGAAAACCATCAGGAGTGTTATTAGTTTTCTAAAGCGTGTGAGTTTGGATGAGGAAATCATGAATCTGCTGTGATGTAGGAAAGAAAATCAGTGACTAATCAATGACAGGATCATCTCACACTGCAGTAGAGTAGATGAACGTCACATGTTTTTTTAATGCAAAATGCATCCCTTCCTACATTTCCGCTGCTCTCACACGTTAAACTCGCTCAGCAGGATGAGCCTGAACCAGGAGGCCTGCTTGATTCCACTGGAAAATCATTTGCATCCCAAATGGGGAAAGATTCCCGTCTCTCACGTGTTCTCAGCAGGAGCGGGCGAGACGGCTCTTCTCTGCATTGATGTGGAGTTTTAGTTTGGGGTCGATAATCTATAATTAGAGCTGTAGTCTTGTCATCCAATCCACTGGACAGAGGCGGTTTGCAGAGGACACGACTGCTGGACAGACTGCATTCAGAAACACGAGCTGCATAGATGCAAATTAAATGTTTTATATGCTTGAAGTTATGATAGTATCGGTGTGTGTGTGTGTGCTTTTGCTTGTTCTATTCATCTAATCACCAGCTAATTAATCCTGATTAAACACGAACAGTCCAGCTCTTGTTCCCCTTGATATTCATTAGAAGAATCTGCTGATCAAGATGTTTGTGAGCGTAAAAATAGACCTAAAGAGGCAGAAAACTCCTCTGAAGTGCTCAGGAGTCGTCTGCGCTCTGTAGCTTTACACACTTGGCCAGCGGTGCCGAACGTAAGTCCAATTACACTTTACATTCCCACTGGGAAGGATTACTTCACTCTTTTATCCAGCTTTTTACTGAGTGAAATTATGTTGCTGTGAAAACACAAATCAAGAGTGTCGAGTCTTCATCAGCGTCATCACTGTCAATCACGGTTACTAAATCTGTTTGAATATTAGTTTTTCATCCTTCCATGAAGTGACCTTGTAGAGAAAATGAGATTCCTCTATCATCATGCTGGTGCAAACAGACTCATGTTGAGACGTAAAGACAAGAAACAGAGAAGAATCTGTACTGCAGCTCAAGATTTAATGACCAAAGATGATCAAAGTACTTAAAATATGTGAAAATAATACACAAAATTACCAAACTGTAGCATATTACTGCAACTTTCTTTCTTTTTCATTCTTTTCTTTTCTTTTACTTTCTTTCTTTCTTTCTTTCTTTCTTTCTTTCTTTCTTTCTTTCTTTCTTTCTTTCTTTCTTTCTTTCTTTCTTTCTTTCTTTCTTTCTTTCTTTCTTTCTTTCTACACACACACACATATATATTATTATTATTATCAATATAATATTATATATAATATATGTATGTATATGTGCATGTGTGTGTGTATATATATACACACTACAGTATATTTTTATCTATTTTTGTTTTCTAATGGAATTGCATTAGATGTAACAGTTAACTGTTTATCTATTGAATATATTTATAAAATATCACATATAATATATTATTTATTTTTCCTTTTTATATAATGAATTTCAAATATATGTATATATATACACTACAGTATATTATTATCTATTTAATTATTTATTTTAATTATATTATTTATTATTTTTCTAATGAAATTGCATTACATCTAATAGTTTACAGATTTTAATATTTTATATTAATTTTCTGTTTTTTTATTTGATATTTTCTGTTTACATTTTAAATTTAATTAAAGTTTTTGTAATTTTGTTATGTGTTTTTGTCATTTTATTACTTTTTTTAAATACGTTTTAAATTGTTTTATTAAATACATTTTTTAAATACATTTTATTACTTTCATTTATTAGTTTTAGTTATTTTAGTACTTGCCTTCTCTGTAAAAACAAATTAAATAAATTTCATCCCATGCTTTGAGTAAAATCTACCTAAATTTAACAGCTATGACACACTAAAAGAAATTGGGTCAACCTAACGTTTCTCAGTATGCTTTATAAATTATTAAAAGATAATAGTTTTGTCATTGCTCGTGGTGTAACCACTTTCTCTAAAGGTTATCTTTTTTCTATAGAGTAGATGGCAGGTGTACGGAAGCCCTGAACCGCATGGTGAAAAAAAAAAAAAAAAAACTTGGTAGGGAGAAAAAAAAAATCGAAATGTTATCTCGTTATTTCAACATAATAAGTCGTTATAACGACATAATCTCTCGTTATTTCAACATAATATCTCGTTATTTCAACATAATAAGTCGTTATAACGACATAATATCTCGTTATTTCAACATAATAAGTCGTTATAACGACATAATATCTCGTTATTTCAAGATATTAAGTCGTTATAACGACATATTATCTCGTTATTTCAACATAATAAGTCGTTATAACGACATAATATCTCGTTATTTCAACATAATAAGTCGTTATTTCAACATAATAACTCTTCATTATCTATCAAGTATGATAAAGGAAGTTTGCTTTTTAACGTCCCCAGTGGCGCAACGCTAAAGTATTGGACCGCCAGTCTAGCTTTTACTGCGATCGCCGCGGTTTCGAATCCGCCTTTTGCCGAGTTCGTTCTTCTCTAGTTTCACATCACATTTCAAAAAAGGCATTTATTTTCAAAGGAAATTAAAACAATGTTATAAAAGTGCAAATAACCTGCCTAACGAGTGTTTAATAACATTAAAAGTATTTATTGGGCAGGGTTAGCAGCATGTTCGATATTACCCACTAGAGGGCAGAATAACACAGGGAATCAATTAAAGAATGCAATAGTTATGTTGAACTACTGTTACAATTTGGTGCTCCAAAATCACAGAGGTTTATCATGGGAATTTGCGTTCATCCCAGGCTAACCTTTATTGAGGTTAAATTTATTAGACCATAGTAAATAAAACAATTTACAGTGCAAATGTCAGGGGTCCAATCTGATTTGAACTATAATAAAACATAGAGATGCACTAGTCCAGGGGCCAAAAACGTTTTTAAGCTGGGTTTTTTTATTATTATTCTGAGCTTGCAAACAAACTGTTGTGTAATATTTTCTAAAGATATAAAAATCAAAATAGGTGCTAATATATTGAAATAATAGGACACGGAGTGTCTATTTACAGTAAGTGCAAATAGCGTCCCTTGTTGACAAACACTCTTTACAGTATAGCTCCAGTGTCTGGTTGGGCCACTCAAGTTTAAAAAGGGACAGTTGTAATTTAATGTATTCAGTGGCATAACAATAACATGTGGTTTCAGATTTTGGCTTTTACAGCGATCGCTGTGAACAAGTGTTTAATAATATTAAAAGTATTCATTGAGTATGGGGTTGGTGGAAAGTGGAGGGGTTTTATTCTCCCAATAATGCAGCATCCATTTAATAATTTTAATAAATATAATCACTCTGATATTATTATCTGCCAATACTAGCCTACAGCATAAATACTATTTACACTTCTTGCAAAGAACTGATAGGCTGCTTTTACAGGGTGTCAATAGAATATATCGCTATTTCACCTAGTATAAATAGCATATCGTGAAAATGCTGCTATTGTCATTTAGTATAAATAGGATGTATCGGTATTTTCACTTAGTGTAAATAGCATCTGTAGGGGTGTCAAACTCATTTTAGTTTGAGGGACGGACTGGAAAGAAATGAACCATATGCGGGCCGAATTACCTTCTTCTTATAATAACCTTAGTGTGCAGATAGTTGCATTAATATTAAACATATGAACAACAAATTAATTTGCAAGAAAACTGCATTGTTTTTTTTGTTTTTTTACAGTGAAAAGTCTATTCGATTTTTATGATTATTTACTATTTTGATTTATCATGGCCAATTTAAATTTTTATAAGAAGCAAAACGTCTGATTCTGATACTGGTTGCAGTTTTTTTTTAAAGCAAATTTATTTGTTGTTTATTTTTTCACAGGCCAAACAGGTCTTAAACAAATATATCTTTGATATTTGAGGCAAACACTGGCATTTGGATATTAGAGGCATTTTTTTTTATCATAGTCAAAGATGTTATGCACATGAGCATGAGCAGTTGTTTTTAATTTAAATTACATACATGCTTACATACTTTGTAAATACACAGATTAAATTTTGGGAAAATATTACAAAGCAGTTTGTTTGCAAGCCCAGAATAATAATAAAAAAAACCCAGCTTAAAAACGTTTTTGGCCCCTGGACTAGTGCATCTCTATGTTTTATTATAGTTCAAATCAGATTGGACCCCTGACATTTGCACTGTAAATTGTTTTATTTACTATGGTCTAATAAATTTAACCTCAATAAAGGTTAGCCTGGGATGAACGCAAATTCCCATGATAAAGCTCTGTGATTTTGGAGCACCAAATTGTAACAGTAGTTCAACATAACTATTGCATTCTTTAATTGATTCCCTGTGTTATTCTGCCCTCTAGTGGGTAATATCGAACATGCTGCTAA
Organism: Chanodichthys erythropterus; assembly: GCF_024489055.1. Taxonomy (NCBI): domain Eukaryota; kingdom Metazoa; phylum Chordata; class Actinopteri; order Cypriniformes; family Xenocyprididae; genus Chanodichthys; species Chanodichthys erythropterus. The sequence goes on from NC_090241.1 coordinate 36,412,184, forward strand.
CCCTGCCCAATAAATACGTTTAATGTTATTAAACACTCGTTAGGCAGGTTATTTGCACTTTTATAACATTGTTTTAATTTCCTTTGAAAATAAATGCCTTTTTTGAAATGTGATGTGAAACTAGAGAAGAACGAACTCGGCAAAAGGCGGATTCGAAACCGCGGCGATCGCAGTAAAAGCTAGACTGGCGGTCCAATACTTTAGCGTTGCGCCACTGGGGACGTTAAAAAGCAAACCTCCTTTATCATACTTGATAGATAATGAAGAGTTATTATGTTGAAATAACGACTTATTATGTTGAAATAACGAGATATTATGTCGTTATAACGACTTATTATGTTGAAATAACGAGATAATATGTCGTTATAACGACTTAATATCTTGAAATAACGAGATATTATGTCGTTATAACGACTTATTATGTTGAAATAACGAGATAACTTTTCGATTTTTTTTTCCTCCCTACCAAGTTTTTTTTTTTTTTTTTTCACCATGCGGTTCAGGGCTTCCGTAGTTCAGGGCTTCCGTACAGGTGAGCAAGCTTTGTTTTTGAGAATCTTGCATGAGATGATAATGTAAAAACACATTACTCTGTCATATTGGCCGCCTGAGGTCTTGTGTTATGAGAATGCTAATGTTTCTGTCAATAAATAGTGAAATGTGTAGCGAGGGTTAGCGTGTGTTAGCTCTAGCCTGATATCCCGCTATTACTCACGTCTGTGGCTGTAGCGCTGTTAGCGCCGAGCTCAGCACTTCCTGCAGGATTCTTATTGAGTTTGTGGAGGAACCGCAGCAGAGCTCACGCTGACAGAGAGATGGTGAGAAAAACAGTGTCAGCAATGCAATTACGCACTTTAATGTGGCATTTGAAGGACAGATTACACAAGTACACTCCATCTTAAAAGGTGTAACATGATAAAACCATTCATTATGCTCATCAAATCGGCATATACATGCATCTGGTCTTATTTTGCACAAATGCACATTTTTTCTCTTGTCATTTCAGGTTTCTGCTGGTTTTCTCCTGTCTGGTTTTGTCCGTGTTCTCCACCATCAAAGAATATGAGAAGAGCTCTGAAGATGCCCTCTATATCCTGGTATATAATATCACAGATATTGATGAACACATGTACTTTGATCACAGTGTCACACGGTCATCATGGTAACTCGATGTCTATCTGTGTGTCTGTAGGAAATTGTAACCATCGTGGTTTTCGGAGTGGAATATATCGTGAGGATCTGGTCTGCAGGATGCTGTTGTCGATACAGAGGATGGAGGGGAAGACTCAAATTCGCCCGGAAACCTTTTTGTGTTATCGGTGGGTCCAGTTTGCTATAAATAAAACAAAGATTATTGGAATACAATCATTTTTACTTTGAAAATTCATGTTTAATTCAATGTGTCGTTTCTGTGTAATTATTTGTGAAATTTACTAGCAGTTTCTGTGTGAAAATTGTTTCAAAGTAACTCTTAATAACATTTTTTCAATAAAAGCAAATAGTTAGAATTTAAGAAAATAATAGGACAATTCAGCTGCATAATTTATTCATGCTGTGATGCATGCTGGGAGTTTTTTACTATTGTCAATGACCCATGACATTTTTGATTGTCACCATTGTTGAGATTCATGTGTTGATTCTTGATGTGTTTATGTTTCATCTTAAAATATTTTTGTGCGATTTTTTTTTTAATCTTGCGAGATCTCAATCGTTTTGTTTTTTTTTTTGTTACAGGATTTCAGTGACGCTCGAGGTTTTTTTTTCAGTGACGGCCGATTTTGTTCCTTTACGAGATTCCAGTAACAGTCGGTTTTGTTCCTTTACGAGATTTCAGTAACGGTCAGTTTTGTTCCTTTAAGAGATTTCAATGATGGTCAATTTTGTTCCTTTACGAGATTTCAGTAACGGTCGGTTTTGTTCCTTTACAAGATTTCAGTAACGGTCGGTTTTGTTCCTTTAAGAGATTTCAGTAACAGTCAATTTTGTTCCTTTACGAGATTTCAGTAGCAGTCGGTTTTATTCCTTTACGAGATTCCAGTAACGGTCGGTTTTGTTCCTTTAAGAGATTTCAGTAACAGTCAATTTTGTTCCTTTACGAGATTTCAGTAACGGTCGGTTTTGTTCCTTTACAAGATTTCAGTAACGGTCAGTTTTGTTCCTTTACGAGATTTCAGTAACAGTCGGTTTTGTTCCTTTAAGAGATTTCATTGACAGCCGATTTTGTTCCTTTACGAGATTCCAGTAGCAGTCAGTTTTGTTCCTTTACGAGATTTCAGTAATGGTCAGTTTTGTTCCTTTACGAGATTTCAGTAACGGTCGGTTTTGTTCCTTTAAGAGATTTCAGTAACAGTCAGTTTTGTTCCTTTACGAGATTTCATTGACGGCCGGTTTTGTTCCTTTACGAGATTCCAGTAACAGTCGGTTATGTTCCTTTACGAGATTTCAGTAACGGTCAGTTTTGTTCCTTTAAGAGATTTCAATGATGGTCAGTTTTGTTCCTTTACGAGATTTCAGTAACGGTCGGTTTTGTTCCTTTACAAGATTTCAGTAACAGTCGGTTTTGTTCCTTTAAGATATTTCATTGACGGCCGATTTTGGTCCTATACGAGATTCCAGTAGCAGTCGGTTTTGTTCCTTTACGAGATTTCAGTAATGGTCAGTTTTGTTCCTTTACGAGATTTCAGTAACGGTCGGTTTTGTTCCTTTACGAGATTTCAGTGACGGTCAATTTTGTTCCTTTACGAGATTTCAGTAACAGTCAGTTTTGTTCCTTTACGAGATTTCAATGACGGTCGATTTTGTTCCTTTACGAGATTTCAGTGACGGTCGGTTTTGTTCCTTTACGAGATTTCAATGACGGTCAATTTTGTTCCTTTACGAGATTTCAGTAACAGTCAGTTTTGTTCCTTTACAAGATTTCAGTAACGGTCAGTTTTGTTCCTTTACGAGATTTCAGTAACAGTCGGTTTTGTTCCTTTAAGAGATTTCATTGACGGCCGATTTTGTTCCTTTACGAGATTTCAGTAACAGTCAGTTTTGTTCCTTTACAAGATTTCAGTAACGGTCAGTTTTGTTCCTTTACGAGATTTCAGTAACAGTCAGTTTTGTTCCTTTAAGAGATTTCAATGATGGTCGGTTTTGTTCCTTTACGAGATTTCAGTAACAGTCGGTTTTGTTCCTTTACAAGATTTCAGTAACGGTCAGTTTTGTTCCTTTACGAGATTTCAGTAATGGTCAGTTTTGTTCCTTTACGAGATTTCAGTAATGGTCAGTTTTGTTCCTTTACGAGATTTCAGTAACGGTCAGTTTTGTTCCTTTAAGAGATTTCATTGACGGCTGATTTTGTTCCTTTACGAGATTCCAGTAGCAGTCGGTTTTGTTCCTTTACGAAATTTCAGTAATGGTCAGTTTTGTTCCTTTACGAGATTTCAGTAACGGTCGGTTTTGTTCCTTTACGAGATTTCAGTGACGGTCAATTTTGTTCCTTTACGAGATTTCAGTAACAGTCGGTTTTGTTCCTTTACGAGATTTCAGTGATGGTCAATTTTGTTCCTTTACGAGATTTCAGTAATGGTCAGTTTTGTTCCTTTACGAGATTTCAATGACGGTCGATTTTGTTCCTTTACGAGATTTCAGTGACGGTCGGTCTTGTTCTTTTACGAGATTTCAATGACGGTCAATTTTGTTCCTTTAAGAGATTTCAGTAACAGTCAGTTTTGTTTCTTTACAAGATTTCAGTAACGGTCAGTTTTGTTCCTTTACGAGATTTCAGTAGCAGTTGGTTTTGTTCCTTTAAGAGATTTCATTGACGGCCGCTTTTGTTCCTTTACGAGATTCCAGTAGCAGTCGGTTTTGTTCCTTTACGAGATTTCAGTGACGGTCGGTTTTGTTCCTTTACGAGATTTCAATGATGGTCGGTTTTGTTCCTTTACGAGATTTCAGTAACAGTCGGTTTTGTTTCTTTACAAGATTTCAATAATGGTCAGTTTTGTTCCTTTACGAGATTTCAGTAACAGTCAGTTTTGTTCCTTTACGAGATTTCAATGACGGTCGATTTTGTTCCTTTACGAGATTTCAGTGACGGTCGGTTTTGTTCCTTTACGAGATTTCAATGACGGTCAATTTTGTTCCTTTACGAGATTTCAGTAACAGTCAGTTTTGTTCCTTTACAAGATTTCAGTAACGGTCAGTTTTGTTCCTTTACGAGATTTCAGTAACAGTCGGTTTTGTTCCTTTAAGAGATTTCATTGACGGCCGATTTTGTTCCTTTACGAGATTTCAGTAACAGTCAGTTTTGTTCCTTTACAAGATTTCAGTAACGGTCAGTTTTGTTCCTTTACGAGATTTCAGTAACAGTCAGTTTTGTTCCTTTAAGAGATTTCAATGATGGTCGGTTTTGTTCCTTTACGAGATTTCAGTAACAGTCGGTTTTGTTCCTTTACAAGATTTCAGTAACGGTCAGTTTTGTTCCTTTACGAGATTTCAGTAATGGTCAGTTTTGTTCCTTTACGAGATTTCAGTAATGGTCAGTTTTGTTCCTTTACGAGATTTCAGTAACGGTCAGTTTTGTTCCTTTAAGAGATTTCATTGACGGCTGATTTTGTTCCTTTACGAGATTCCAGTAGCAGTCGGTTTTGTTCCTTTACGAAATTTCAGTAATGGTCAGTTTTGTTCCTTTACGAGATTTCAGTAACGGTCGGTTTTGTTCCTTTACGAGATTTCAGTGACGGTCAATTTTGTTCCTTTACGAGATTTCAGTAACAGTCGGTTTTGTTCCTTTACGAGATTTCAGTAATGGTCAATTTTGTTCCTTTACGAGATTTCAGTAATGGTCAGTTTTGTTCCTTTACGAGATTTCAATGACGGTCGATTTTGTTCCTTTACGAGATTTCAGTGACGGTCGGTTTTGTTCTTTTACGAGATTTCAATGACGGTCAATTTTGTTCCTTTAAGAGATTTCAGTAACAGTCAGTTTTGTTTCTTTACAAGATTTCAGTAACGGTCAGTTTTGTTCCTTTACGAGATTCCAGTAGCAGTCGGTTTTGTTCCTTTACGAGATTTCAGTAATGGTCAGTTTTGTTCCTTTACGAGATTTCAGTAACGGTCAGTTTTGTTCCTTTCGGAGATTTCAGTGACAGTCAATTTTGTTCCTTTACGAGATTTCAGTAACAGTCAGTTTTGTTCCTTTACGAGATTTCAGTGACAGTCAATTTTGTTCCTTTACGAGATTTCAGTAACAGTCAGTTTTGTTCCTTTACGAGATTTCAATGACGGTCGATTTTGTTCCTTTACGAGATTTCAGTAACAGTCAGTTTTGTTCCTTTACGAGATTTCAATGATGGTCGGTTTTGTTCCTTTTTGAGATTCCAGTAGCAGTCGGTTTTGTTCCTTTACGAGATTTCAGTGACGGTCGGTTTTGTTCCTTTACGAGATTTCAATGATGGTCGGTTTTGTTCCTTTACGAGATTTCAGTAACAGTCGGTTTTGTTTCTTTACAAGATTTCAGTAATGGTCGGTTTTGTTCCTTTACGAGATTTCAGTAACAGTCGGTTTTGTTTCTTTACAAGATTTCAGTAATGGTCAGTTTTGTTCCTTTAAGAGATTTCATTGACGGCCGATTTTGTTCATTTACAAGATTCCAGTAGAAGTCGGTTTTGTTCCTTTACGAGATTTCAGTAATGGTCAGTTTTGTTCCTTTACAAGATTTCAGTAACGGTCAGTTTTGTTCCTTTCAGAGATTTCAGTGACAGTCAATTTTGTTCCTTTACGAGATTTCAGTAACGGTCAGTTTTGTTCCTTTACGAGATTTCAGTGACAGTCAATTTTGTTCCTTTACGAGATTTCAGTAACAGTCGGTTTTGTTCCTTTACGAGATTTCAATGACGGTCGATTTTGTTCCTTTACGAGATTTCAGTAACAGTCAGTTTTGTTCCTTTACGAGATTTCAATGACGGTCGATTTTGTTCCTTTACGAGATTTCAGTAATGGTCAGTTTTGTTCCTTTACGAGATTTCAGTAACGGTCAGTTTTGTTCCTTTCGGAGATTTCAGTGACAGTCAATTTTGTTCCTTTACGAGATTTCAGTAACGGTCGGTTTTGTTCCTTTCGGAGATTTCAGTGACAGTCAATTTTGTTCCTTTACGAGATTTCAGTAACGGTCGGTTTTGTTCCTTTACGAGATTTCAGTGACAGTCAATTTTGTTCCTTTACGAGATTTCAGTAACAGTCAGTTTTGTTCCTTTACGAGATTTCAATGACGGTCGATTTTTTTCCTTTACGGGATTTCAGTGACGGTCAATTTTGTTCCTTTACGAGATTTCAATGACGGTCAGTTTTGTTTCTTTACGAGATTTCAGTGGCGGTCGGTTTTGTTGCTTTACGAGATTTCAGTGACAGACGGTTTTATTATTTTAATATAATTAATTATTTTAATATTTAAAGTAAAACATTTTAAATTGTAATAATATTTCACAATATTACTGTTTTTCTGTATTTTTGATCAAATAAATGCAGGCTTGATGAGCATATGAGATATTTGCTTCCATGTAAATGATAAGATTTAATTAAAGTACTATATCGTATGTGATGTAATGTAGGGAATGTTTTTGCCCCAGGGTTACACCCCATATTTTCTGGGGTTTATTTTAACCCTTTATACAGTACAGCTTACTGCGACTGTACTGGGGCATTAGGACCCGCTCAGGCCCCAGGTTGATCAGACCCAGAGGCATCTCTAACACCTCTTCCCGCAACTACCCAGTCTCTCAGATGGCCTCTCATCCATATATAGATCGGGCTCAACCCTGTTTAGCTTCAGTGGGTGTGAAAGCTTCAGGTTGACCGCTGCAGGGCTTCTCAAGCATCTTTCCAACCGTAGACCCTCTTACACAGACATGTAAATCTCAACAATGGTGACATGCTTCATGCCACAATGCATTCTATAACAGACTCTTATTAAGTTGAAATTAACTGCATTACATCTACATGATAAAAAAAAAACACTCTATGTAAGGCTTAGGACACACTAGACGATTTTCAAATCTTAACCGTTTTTAAAACAGACAGTTTCAACCGATTTTAGGCATTATAATCCTCTGAACACACACACTAGATGATTCGACCGGACCACTAGACCACACACCTGTTGATTGCAGGAATGATTTCACAGTGACACGAGATCTCGCAGAGACTCAAGATCACGAGACGCCAGATCAAATATGACTTGATAAGAAAAACAAATGGAGGATAATCAACATTGTCATCTGGCTCTCCTATCACACATTGTTTTATCTTTTAACTGATTTCTGCAATAGTGTGAACTCTTCAAATTGCATCAGTAATTCCACAAGGATTATAACTCATAATCTGATCTCATTTCAGCTTTAATCGCTACTGCAAATGTGATAGACAAACACACTATCACAACAGCCAGTGAACACAAATGTATTATGAGAGTTAAGAGCCCAATTAATGGTAATACAAATCACCATTATGGTGACCTCAAATGAAACAAACATGAGCGTTAAACTTCTGTTAATTCTCAATAAGAACTTCTGTAGATCAATGACAGAAATGAAGTCAATCTGGTTAGTAATATATGAAGCTGTAATGCTGTTTGTGGAATTGTTCAATCATCCTCGTGCTTGTTAACAGGCTTATTGCACATCTTCCAGCCAATCAGAATTGAGTATTCAGACAGACCATGGTATAAAGAGATAAAATGTGTGCACCTTGCCAAATGCACGTACATTTGCATTTTCACATGAATGTTTAATGTATATTTAGCTTGATCCCAGCATCAGTTTACATTGTCACTTGTTGTGTTTCTCAGACATCATGGTCCTGATTGCCTCCATCTCGGTTTTGGCTGCTGGAACGCAGGGGAATGTGTTTGCCACCTCAGCCATCAGGAGTCTCCGATTCCTCCAGATTCTCCGGATGATCCGCATGGATCGCCGTGGAGGAACCTGGAAACTATTGGGATCTGTCGTCTACGCTCACAGCAAGGTAACTAAACACGGAAAACAAGTCTGAAATTGTTCAGTAACCAGGCAAATGATTTTTTGCTGCTTCTTAAAAATTTCATTTTGCCAATCATTCTTCTTGTTGCAATACTTTCTGTTTGAAATCTTCATTATTGAACTTTCAGAAGAGATATATGGTGATAAATGTCTATTGGCTTTAGAGAAAGCAATTCATTATGCTTATCAAATCAGCCTTTTAACTTAATTCATGCATCTGATTTTGCACCAGTCATTAGAAATAAATGCATATCAGGCAATTTCAGTGCTTTTAGGAGAGATGAATGTCATTCCATGCATTTGTTGTCAACATGAAATCAACATTGACTCTATTAATTGCTTAGTTCATATTCCTGGTCTATTGTCATAGAATCATCAGTGCATGTTATTCCAGAGAAATAATTCTTAATGTATTGCTTTCTTTTTAAGATTCATGTGCAAAAATATGTCACATTATGGAAATGCATTTTTAGGTGACTATTAAACAGATATTTTGAGGTCTTTTGATGCCCTCAAACAATGCAGCTGAAGCATGAATCAACATTATATAAACCCAATTTCTAAACTGCATAGTCATCAATCCTGTTTCAATTGCCCTCAAGAAAAATGGCAAATGGACCAAATAAGATTTTGAGAGGTTTTCTTGTTGCATCTCCACAAGGCTTTTTGCTGTGCAGAAACTGAGGATTGAATCCACAGCAGTTATTCTGTCATGTGTCATTTGTCAAGCCCAACGTGTTCTGCTCGTTATTAAAGTGGATTTGAGAGGTCGTGGAACAGCGTCTTTTGGCTCCGTGTGAGGAGAGGAGGAAAAGGCCAAAGTGGGGGTGATGCTTAATGAGACGTCCTGATGAAGTGTCAGCTGGAGGGTTGCGATCGATAGACTTGGCAAGACATAAACTAGTACTGTAAATGCAGACTGCAGACTGAGAACTGACAGGAATAAGATGTGCAGAGTTTTGATTTTCCATGCAATATGTCTTTGAATAATACTGTGAAATGTTAGAGTAAAACTGGGTCTGAGTTTAAAGTGTTTGAACTTAGACTTTGAGCTGCGCAATAAAGCCCCAGCTAACAAAAATGTTCTAAGAATGTTTCACTAATGTTCCCATTACACTCTAAAAAATACTGGATTACCAACAACTCAAGATGGGTTGAAAATGGAAAAACCCAGCGATTGAGTTGTTTTAACCCAGTGGTTGGGTTAAATGTTTGCCCAATGTGCTGGGTAGTTTTATTTAACCCAACTATTGTTTAAAAATTACTGTATTGCTTGCTTAAAATGAACCCAAAATATGCTGGAAATTAAAAATCAGACACATAATTACTAGAGGCAACAATAATAATCAAAAGGTGAACATTATTCATTAAACAGTCAATCCATTTGTTGGGTTAAATCATCCCTTTCTCTGGGTTAAAACAACCCAATCGCTGGGTTAAAACCTCCTAGTCGCTGGGTTAAAACAACCCAATCGCTGGGTTAAAACATGCCAATCGCTGGGTCAAAACAACCCAATCGCTGGGTTAAAACCTCCTAGTCGCTGGGTTAAAACAACCCATTCGCTGGGTTAAAACCTCCTAGTCGCTGGGTTAAAACAACCCAATCGCTGGGTTAAAACCTCCTAGTCGATGGGTTAAAACAACCCAATCACTGGGTTAAAACAACCCAATCGCTGGGTTAAAACCTCCCAGTCGCTGGGTTAAAACAACCCAATCGCTGGGTTAAAACCTCCTAGTCGCTGGGTTAAAACAACCCAATCGCTGGGTTAAAACCTCCTAGTCGATGGGTTAAAACCTCCCAGTCGCTGGGTTAAAACAACCCAATCGCTGGGTTAAAACCTCCTAGTCGCTGGGTTAAAACAACCCAATCGCTGGGTTAAAACCTCCTAGTCGATGGGTTAAAACTACCCAATCACTGGGTTAAAACAACCCAATCGCTGGGTTAAAACAACCCAATTGCTGGGTTAAATCAACCCAATTGCTGGGTTAAAACAACCCAATCGCTGGGTTAAATCAACCCAATCGCTGGGTTAAAACATCCCAATCGCTGGGTTAAAACCTCCTAGTCGCTGGGTTAAAACAACCCAATCGCTGGGTTAAAACATCCCAATCGCTGGGTTAAAACCTCCTAGTCGCTGGGTTAAAACAACCCAATCGCTGGGTTAAAACCTCCTAGTCGCTGGGTTAAAACAACCCAATCACTGGGTTAAAACATCCCAATCGCTGGGTTAAAACCTCCTAGTCGCTGGGTTAAAACAACCCAATCGCTGGGTTAAAACCTCCTAGTCGCTGGGTTAAAACAACCCAATCGCTGGGTTAAAACCTCCTAGTCGATGGGTTAAAACAACCCAATCACTGGGTTAAAACAACCCAATCGCTGGGTTAAAACCTACCAGTCGCTGGGTTAAAACAACCCAATCGCTGGGTTAAAACCTCCTAGTCGCTGGGTTAAAACAACCCAATCGCTGGGTTAAAACCTCCTAGTCGATGGGTTAAAACAACCCAATCACTGGGTTAAAACAACCCAATCGCTGGGTTAAAACAACCCAATTGCTGGGTTAAATCAACCCAATTGCTGGGTTAAAACAACCCAATCGCTGGGTTAAATCAACACAATCGCTGGGTTAAAACATCCCAATCGCTGGGTTAAAACCTCCTAGTCGCTGGGTTAAAACAACCCAATCGCTGGGTTAAAACCTCCTAGTCGATGGGTTAAAACAACCCAATCGCTGGGTTAAAACAACCCAATCGCTGGGTTAAAACAACCCAATCGCTGGGTTAAATCAACCCAATCGCTGGGTTAAAACCTCCCAGTCGCTGGGTTAAAACAACCCAAACGCTGGGTTAAAACAACCCGATCGCTGGGTTAAAACAACCAAATCGCTGGGTTAAAACCTCCTAGTCGATGGGTTAAAACAACCCAATCGCTGGGTTAAAACAACCCAATCGCTGGGTTAAAACAACCCAATCGCTGGGTTAAATCAACCCAATCGCTGGGTTAAAACCTCCCAGTCGCTGGGTTAAAACAACCCAAACGCTGGGTTAAAACAACCCGATCGCTGGGTTAAAACAACCAAATCGCTGGGTTAAAACAACCCAATCGCTGGGTTGAAACAACCAAATCGCTGGGTTAAATCAACCCAATCGCTGGGTTAAAACCTCCCAGTCGCTGGGTTAAATCATCCCAATCTCTGGGTTAAAACAACCCAACTCATGAATGTTCTTACAGGTAGTAAGTAATAACCGTTAAAAAAATGCAACTAAAATTTTTCAAAAACTTTCCATGAACAATGTATAAATAACGTTTTTGTGCTAAAACGTTTTGAGAATGTTATTGCAGACCAGATAACTTTGAATGAACATTCTATTAATGTTACTGGAAGAACGTTTGTTCATAACTTTGAGAGAACGTTTCCCTGTTAGATAAAGAAACGATGAGGGTGATGCTCAATGCATGTGGGAACGTTAATGCCACTCAAACCACACGTAACAGAGTTAAAATATAAACATTTCTAGAAATAGTTTGCTTGTATTCCATTTCTAAACTTGCAGAGAGAATCAATTTTTAGCTCGGCTCATTATTTTGTGGTTCCTCAGCAGTTTCCTGACCTGTGAAAACACACGGGGAACAGCGGCTGTTGTCTTAGTGATGAAAACACATTTTCTCAAACAAACAGACACATTTTATATTTTGCACGTTGACAGTAAACATGCTGAAATATAAATGAGCTTTAAAGGAGTTGCATGCTAGCAGGGTGACGTGAGGAAAGGATAGCCGCCTGTGAAATAATTAATAATTCACGTATATTAAACGGAAGAGGAAAATAGGTTATTTATGTAACATTGTGAGAAAGATGAAGACTTGATGATATGAAATTCTTTCTCAAACAAAAAATTGCCTCTTTTTATATATTCATTACAAAAACCTTTTCTTTTAATCAAGTAACACTTTTATTCATCAGGGATGCATTCAATTAGACAGTAAAGACGTTTATAATGTTACAAAAAATTATTTTCTTTTGAACATTTCTTTGATGTGTTCTGTAGCTCTTCACAGACTGACATTATTTGAATTTTTTGTTATTGTGGCATCAACTAACAAAGTGAACTGCACTTGTTTCTCTCTGGACGGTCAGTTCTTGCCCAGATTAAGCAGTGAAGTGGATCAGCCGGCAGTCAGAAGTCTGATTAAGGCGTCTTGTCATTCATTCAGGTGCTGTCGTGACTCGTGAGTTCAGCCTCAGGCGACGTCTCTCTTTCAAGGGCAAGAAAGTGGGCGAATGCGCTTGCAGTGCATTTTTCAGCTTAAAATGAGTTGCAGTGGCGTAACGTTGCAGTCTCTGTGTTTAAGTGGTGTCCCATTTCTTAGCGTCCACAGGAAGGTGCATTTGAAGGAGTGAAGAGATGCTGACAGAGCAAAAACTCTGAAGTTGTTTTGGGTTTTTTTTGGGCTTGTTTCAGGAGTTGAGCCATGCAGTGATTTATGGTTCATTATTCCCATTCATATAATGTATAATACAGCTGTTTGTGAATGTAAAATGTCTGCAAACATTTAAAGATCATAGATGGAGTTATTGTTTTTTAAAAAGAAGCGATTCTGAACTGCCTGAAATGAGTCATCAGTAATTCCAGTCTCACTTCCTGCTGAACCTACGTATGTTTGTAACAAATTGCCATCCTCATTGGCAGCTGTGAATGATGTCTACTTTGCCCCGCCTTCAAACACTGTAGTTGTAGCTGATTAAAGTTATTTAAAGTGTTTTTTGACCTTGGATGCATGTAAATCTATTGTAGAAATCTATTATGTCCCTTTTACAAGATGTAATATCAGTCTCTGGTGTCTCCAGAATGTGTCTGTGAAGTTTCAGCTCAAAATCCCCCACAGATCATTTATTATAGCTTGTCGAATTTGCCCCTATTTGAGTGTGAGCAAAAACACGCCCTTTTTGTGTGTGTCCCTTTAAATGCAAATGAGCTGCTGCTCCAGAAGAGGGCGGAGCTTTAACAGCTCAACAACAACAAAGCTGGAGAATCTCACGCAGCCAAAATGAGGAAAGTGTTCAGCCTTACATTGTTCAAACCGGAGTCGACACTGATGGAGAGACTCAGGAAGAAGTTACAACTTTTAGACGTTTCTGAATGGTTAGTGGATAAATTGATGTAGTTGCTGTGGAGTTGATTCAACTCATCCACTAGCATGTGCCGCTATGTTCATCTTTTGTGTTGAATTGACCCTCGTTTGTGAAGCAGTCCGGCGTAAAATGACGGCATGACAACAACACTCGACTACAACAACTCTTCCTCTTCTCTAAAGCAGCCCAACATGGCCCCGCCCCCTTTGTTGTGTGTTCTCGGGGGCGGGGTTTATGCAAATTTTGGGGTTTATGATGTCACTAACCCAGGAAGAAGCTCCTTAAAAAGCAATTTCTGTAAAAGAAAAAATCTCTCTTTGCATTGAACTTTGAGCGTCGTAACTTTGCAGATGTTGTTTATGATCAAACAGCAACATTACACACTAACTAAAGTTAAAAAAGTTAAATCATAATCAACCACCCTGTTAAAATAGCAAAGTAGATGCACTTCACTGCATCATAATTCATAGGCTGTTGACTTTTAAATATGCAACATGTATGACTCTTGGTATTGATTTTTACTGATCATGTGCATGCATGTGCCCTCAACAGGAGCTGATCACAGCCTGGTACATTGGCTTCCTGTGTCTGATCCTGGCCTCGTTCCTGGTGTACCTCGCTGAGAAAGAGGATAACGAGATGTTTGAAACCTATGCCGATGCACTCTGGTGGGGTCTGGTAAGCATTTCGCATTCCTCGCCATTAACAAATACGCTTGAAGTAATGTACCGTGTCCACAGATCTCTCATAATGTGGTCTGAGATCGATATTACTCCAGATTGCATTGGAAGATCATTCCCTTGACAACACGCTACTTCGCTACTTCCATTTACGGACTGATAAACACTATTTGTTTTCTTGCAATGGATGTTCTGTAAATGTTCTGGTGTATAAGCACTTCTGCATTGCTGTGTTTCATATTTTCAGCTTTATTATATGGTTAATCAACTCTGGCAGCAGTTGCTCTCGGGACTGCAGCGAGTGCCAGTAAAGCTCTGGCGTGATTCCTCTGGAAATAAACCCAAGGACATCAGATAGACTAACAGCTGAAGTTTACACATAGGACGTCTGTGAGGATTATTAATTATGCAGGGATGTTTATCACTCGTTGAGTTTGATGAGATGATATTTCAGAAAGATCACAGAGGAATCTTGTATGAATGGAGTTCGTGGACTTGCATAATTTAATGACAGTTTTAAAAAAAAAATTTCTCTGATTTGCTTCTTGTGTGAGCAGAAATGTTTAAATCACGACATATATATATATATATATATATATATATATATATATATATATATATATATATATATATATATATACACTTCATACACTGTATGAAGAATTTTGGGGTATAATATGTCACAGTTTATTTTATTGCTATCCTCACTTACATAAAAAAAAAAAAAAATGTCTAAAGACTTTTTGGTCTGTATATATATATATATATATATATATATATATATATATATATATATATATATATATATATATATATATATATATATATATCTCATTACATTTAAACAAATTGTACTCCCAAATTGAAAAAACAAAACAAAACAAGAATAACAAAATCAAAAGATAATCATTATATTATATTATATTATATTATATTATATTATATTATATTATATTAATTATATTATATTATATTATATTATATTATATTATATTATATTATATTATATTATATTATATTATATTATATTATATTACAATGCATATTTTATTTCTTGCATGTAAATATTTTAGGCTTCATGATATATTATTTAAATTAAGTATTTGTGTGTGAATATATGATGAGAATCTATCTAGATGCATTAGAATAAGGATTAAATTAAATCATTTTAAATAATATTAATCCTAATCTTCAAACCTACTGGTATAAAAACATGATTCGTTTTTAATGCAAAATATAATGTTTTTTTGGGAGGGTGAAATGTGACCCAGAAATCTTAGAGAGCAGCCAATGACGATGATTGAATTACTGTGCAGGAACAGAAATGATTTCATGAGTAACTGGAAGCTGACGGCAGTTTCCCTCAATGTTCCGCAGATCACCCTGACGACCATCGGCTACGGCGATAAATATCCCATAACCTGGAACGGGCGTCTCCTCGCCGCGACCTTCACCCTGATCGGCGTGTCCTTCTTCGCGCTGCCTGCTGTGAGTCTCCGGGGAGTCGTGAGGAAACGAACAAATAAAGTCTAACAGGCTTTTAATGGATTGTTGTGTGGAGAGAGCAGACCGCTGAATTACATCAGTGCAGTTTATTATAAAAATCCCTCTGCCTGCTTAATGTGTTTTTCTTCATAGCATTTCTGCTTTAGTGTAAATACATCTATGAATGAATTATGGTGTATCATTTCAGATTTACTGGAACCTTAGATTAACCATAGCATTTTAAATGTATGCATAATGTATGTAATAATGCATTATATCTTTATATGTATTATTCATTATAACCAAAGTCAAAATGCATTACAATATTTGCAGATTATTGAAATTCCTGAGAAGTTTTTTCATGTTTTTTAATGCATTATACATTCTAAATGAATAGATATGTATTATAACAGTGATTACAATTAATCCTGAAATCATACAGAGCATTATAAGGCATAATTAGTGCATTAAAATACTTTTATAATGCATTATATATATAAAGGCTTCAACTAAAGTGTTAATAGAATTTGGAAGATATCCTTTCTAGGCCATCTACTGAAATTTCAGAAACTGACCGTCCACATCCACACCCAAACAGCAATTATTCTGTTAACTAAATTGCAAAAAAACTGAATTATTAGACTGTTTTTGCTACCAAAACCTGGTAACTAAAGCTCAAGGGAAACAATAACCCAATAAAACGGTGCTTAAACAGAAGTTTTGACCTCTTTAATGTCGTGACACTCTGTAATAGACGACACGACTCAGTTTCGGGAAAAACTAGGTCCAATCCAATCATCATTAACAAAGTTTCTTTTTACCGTCCGCAGGGAATTCTGGGTTCTGGGTTTGCTTTGAAAGTTCAGGAACAGCATCGGCAGAAACATTTCGAGAAGCGCAGAAATCCCGCTGCCGGCCTCATTCAGGTAAAACACGTCTCCTCTCATCGTCCCAGTTACGTTCAGTGTCTTCAGCTCCAGTTCACTGGGAAAATAAAACTCAGTCTGTCTAGAGATCGCTGACACACTTCACAAACCTTGTTTCCACCATAAATAAAAAATAGAAAAGGTAACTGACTGTTTATCTCACAATTATGAGAGTTTTTCTCTAATTGCGAGATATAAAGTCGGAATTGCGAGTTATAAAGTCGGAATTGCGAGTTATAAAATCAGAATTGCAAGATATAAAGTCGGAATTGCGAGTTATAAAGTCGGAATTGCGAGATATAAAGACAGAGTTGCGAGATATAAAGTCGGAATTGCGAGATATAAAGTCGAAATTGCGAGATATGAAGTTGGAATTGCGAGATATAGTCAGAGTTGCTAGATATAGTCGGAGTTGCGAGATATAAAGTCGGAATTGCGAGATATAAAGTCGGAGTTGTGAGATATAAAGTCGGAATTGCGAGATATAAAGTTGGAATTGCGAGATATAGTCGGAGTTGCGAGATATAAAGTCAGAATTGCGAGTTATAAAGTCGGAATTGCGAGATATAAAGTTGGAGTTGCGATATATAAAGTCGGAATTGCGAGTTATAAAGTCGGAGTTGCGAGATATAAAGTTGGAGTTGCGAGATATAAAGTCGGAATTGCGAGTTATAAAGTCGGAATTGCGAGATATAAAGTTGGAGTTGCGAGATATAAAGTCGGAATTGCGAGTTATAAAGTCGGAATTGCGAGATATAAAGTTGGAGTTGCGAGATATAAAGTCGGAATTGCGAGTTATAAAGTCGGAATTGCGAGATATAAAGTCGGAGTTGCGAGGTATAAAGTCGGAGTTGCGAGATATAAAGTCGGAGTAGAGATATAAAGTCGGAATTGCGAGATATAAAGTTGGAGTTGCGAGATATAAAGTCGGAATTGCGAGTTATAAAGTCGGAATTGCGAGATATAAAGTCAGAATTGCGAGTTATAAAGTCAGAATTGCAAGATATAAAGTTGGAATTGTGAGTTATAAAGTCGGAATTGCGAGATATAGAGTCGGAATTGCGAGTTATAAAGTCGGAATTTTAAAGTCGGAATTGTGAGATATAAAGTCAGAATTGCAAGATATAAAGTCGGAATTGCGAATAATAAAGTCCGGATTGCGAGATATAAAGTCGGAATTGCAAGATATAAATTCAGAATTGCGAGTTATAAAGTCAGAATTGCAAGATATAAAGTCGGAATTGCGAATAATAAAGTCCGGATTGCGAGATATAAAGTCGGAATTGCAAGATATAAAGTCGGAATTGCGAGATATAAAGTCAGAATTGCGAGTTATAAAGTCAGAATTGCGAGATATAAATTCAGAATTGCGAGTTATAAAGTCAGAATTGTGAGATATAAAGTCAGAATTGCGAGTTATAAAGTCAGAATTGTGAGATATAAAGTCAGAATTGCGAGTTATAAAGTCAGAATTGTGAGATATAAAGTCAGAATTGCGAGTTATAAAGTCAGAATTGTGAGATATAAAGTCAGAATTGCGAGTTATAAAGTCAGAATTGCGAGATATAAATTCAGAATTGCGAGTTATAAAGTCGGAATTGCGAGATATAAAGTCGGAATTGCGAGATATAAAGTCAGAATTGCGAGTTATAAAGTCAGAATTGCGAGATATAAATTCAGAATTGCGAGTTATAAAGTCGGAATTGCGAGATATAAAGTCAGAATTGCGAGATATAAAGTCAGAATTGCGAGTTATAAAGTCAGAATTGTGAGATATAAAGTCAGAATTGCGAGTTATAAAGTCAGAATTGCGAGATATAAATTCAGAATTGCGAGTTATAAAGTCGGAATTGCGAGATATAAAGTCGGAATTGCGAGATATAAAGTCAGAATTGCGAGTTATAAAGTCAGAATTGTGAGATATAAAGTCAGAATTGCGAGTTATAAAGTCAGAATTGTGAGATATAAAGTCAGAATTGCGAGTTATAAAGTCAGAATTGTGAGATATAAAGTCAGAATTGCGAGTTATAAAGTCAGAATTGTGAGATATAAAGTCAGAATTGCGAGTTATAAAGTCAGAATTGCGAGATATAAATTCAGAATTGCGAGTTATAAAGTCGGAATTGCGAGATATAAAGTCGGAATTGCGAGATATAAAGTCAGAATTGCGAGTTATAAAGTCAGAATTGCGAGATATAAATTCAGAATTGCGAGTTATAAAGTCGGAATTGCGAGATATAAAGTCAGAATTGCGAGATATAAAGTCAGAATTGCGAGTTATAAAGTCAGAATTGTGAGATATAAAGTCAGAATTGCGAGTTATAAAGTCAGAATTGCGAGATATAAATTCAGAATTGCGAGTTATAAAGTCGGAATTGCGAGATATAAAGTCGGAATTGCGAGATATAAAGTCAGAATTGCGAGTTATAAAGTCAGAATTGCGAGATATAAAGTCAGAATTGCGAGTTATAAAGTCAGAATTGCGTGATATAAATTCAGAATTGCGAGTTATAAAGTCAGAATTGTGAGATATAAAGTCAGAATTGCAAGATATAAAGTCGGAATTGCGAATAATAAAGTCCGGATTGCGAGATATAAAGTCGGAATTGCAAGATATAAATTCAGAATTGCGAGTTATAAAGTCAGAATTGCAAGATATAAAGTCGGAATTGCGAATAATAAAGTCCGGATTGCGAGATATAAAGTCGGAATTGCAAGATATAAAGTCGGAATTGCGAGATATAAAGTCAGAATTGCGAGTTATAAAGTCAGAATTGCGAGATATAAATTCAGAATTGCGAGTTATAAAGTCAGAATTGCGAGATATAAAGTCAGAATTGCGAGTTATAAAGTCAGAATTGTGAGATATAAAGTCAGAATTGCGAGTTATAAAGTCAGAATTGCGAGATATAAATTCAGAATTGCGAGTTATAAAGTCGGAATTGCGAGATATAAAGTCGGAATTGCGAGATATAAAGTCAGAATTGCGAGTTATAAAGTCAGAATTGCGAGATATAAAGTCAGAATTGCGAGTTATAAAGTCAGAATTGCGTGATATAAATTCAGAATTGCGAGTTATAAAGTCAGAATTGTGAGATATAAATTCAGAATTGCGAGTTATAAAGTCAGAATTGTGAGATATAAATTCAGAATTGCGAGTTATAAAGTCAGAATTGCGAGTTATAAAGTCAGAATTGCGAGTTATAAAGTCAGAATTGCGAGTTATAAAGTCAGAATTGCGAGATATAAAGTCAGAATTGTGAGATATAAATTCAGAATTGCGAGTTATAAAGTCAGAATTGTGAGATATAAATTCAGAATTGCGAGTTATAAAGTCAGAATTGTGAGATATAAATTCAGAATTGCGAGTTATAAAGTCAGAATTGCGAGTTATAAAGTCAGAATTGCGAGATATAAATTCAGAATTGCGAGTTATAAAGTCGGAATTGCGGGATATAAAGTCAGAATTGCGAGTTATAAAGTCAGAATTGCGAGATATAAAGTCAGAATTGCGAGTTATAAAGTCAGAATTGTGAGATATAAATTCAGAATTGCGAGTTATAAAGTCAGAATTGCGAGTTATAAAGTCAGAATTGCGAGATATAAATTCAGAATTGCGAGTTATAAAGTCGGAATTGCGAGATATAAAGTCAGAATTGCGAGTTATAAAGTCAGAATTGCGAGATATAAAGTCAGAATTGCGAGTTATAAAGTCAGAATTGCGAGTTATAAAGTCAGAATTGCGAGTTATAAAGTCAGAATTGCGAGTTATAAAGTCAGAATTGTGAGATATAAATTCAGAATTGCGAGTTATAAAGTCGGAATTGCGAGATATAAAGTCAGAATTGCGAGTTATAAAGTCAGAATTGCGAGATATAAAGTCAGAATTGCGAGTTATAAAGTCAGAATTGCGAGATATAAAGTCAGAATTGTGAGTTATAAAGTCAGAATTGTGAGATATAAAATCATCGTTAAAGTTTATTTTTATGCTACTGCATAAAGTCAGAATTGTTATAAAAATTCGCAATTACAAGAAAAAGTTTGTGAGTTGAAATCTCACAATTCTGAGATAAGAAGTAGCAAGTACCTTTTTTATGTTTTATTTAGTTGGTGAAACAAGCTTCCATTGGATTTTGTCATTATTCAATTGTTCTTGTATAATTTTTTATATAGAAAAAATATATAGAACTTGTTTAATATTATAACAGTCATGCATCCATACATAAGTTATATTAATTCAATTATATATCAGATCATACAGTGGACAGTATAATGCACATTTTCCCAGTATTACAAATATTTATCCATATGCTATGTTATAATATGACTATGATCTCTCAGGCTGCCTGGAGGTTTTACGCCACAAACCTGAATCGCACGGATCTCCATTCGACGTGGGACTATTACGAGAGGACCGTATCGGTGCCCATGTACAGGTACATGCACACAGTCCCATCCTCCATCTGATTCTCTCTCTATCCCAGCATTCCTCTGGGGTGTCACATGAGATCTCTTCAGACGTCTACATCGATCTGCTCTCTGACCTTTCAGGCTGTTTGGTGCAGATTGTGAAGGTTAACAGCGCTGTCCACACTCTCCCTCCCTGCGTGTGGCATATTATATACATCATGCTTTGATATCAAATGCCTAATCAGCAGGGGGTGTGCCTGTAACACTGAGCCCCAAAAAAGGATGTGCACATTTTTGCCGTGATTTTTCATGTGCATTTCTCTCTCTGTCCGTCTTTAATTTAAGTCCACAGTCAGCAGTATGTTTATTAATAGTCCTTGTCAGTTTTTTCTGTCCAAAAGAAGCTCCAAGATTTACATAAGCATTGCGCAGCATTTCCTCTTCACACATCATCCGTGTGCCAACAGCTCCTGTGTGTTTTTCCAGACTAATCCCTCCCTTGAACCAGCTCGATCTACTGAGAAACCTCAAGAGCAAATCCGGGCTCTCCTTTAGGTAACGTAAAATGGCGTTTTTAATAATGCTCTTATATGTTTGATAAATAATGGGTTTATGTGTTAATGAATTGAATTGTGGCATCTCAATACATTCGCAAGACATCGACGAATAGTTATACATCATCATTTCATAGACCACGCCCCCCTGGTATCATAGGCCCCGCCCACTGGTGTTATGTTGCTAAAGGAGCTGTGCCTTAAAAAAAAATCATATCAGAATGAAGGTTGAAAATTATAATTTTTACACATATATATTTAACATTATAAATGATCCTCAAGGAACATATTAAAATAATTCAAAAATCCATGTCATGACTAAAGCGTAACCCGTTTGACGGTAGTGTTCAGTTTGTTAAAGGACTTCAAATCATAGCATTATGATTTTGTTTTCCAACACAGGAAAGAAGCCCAACCTGAACCCTCTCCGAGGTGAGTACAAATCACATTTCTCAGACACCACAAAACAGTGCTTCTTCTGATATTAAATGTCATTTTTCATGCTTTCTTTGCATGCATCATGTCTGTTTCAGTGTCATCAGTTCTGTCAACACAGGATGAGTTTCAGAGATGTTGTTTGTGTGCAAATATTTTACCAGTCCAGCGATGCATGTTCACATCAATGAACACATTGTTTACATGTGCACGTGTGTGTGTGTGTGTGTGTGTGTATTAGTTTGACCTTGTTTGTGTGCAGACAGATGTGTGGCGTTTAATAAGCCAAATGCACATCAATATATCCGCCCACATTTCAACGAAACACAGAAACTCCAGTTCCTTCCCTTCAGGGAAACACCTAACCTTCATTATCAAACATTATGTATTGCAGGTTAACAGTTCATTCAGATATATGAATAACAGTACAGTTTGATTGTACTTTATTTGTAATCATTTTTGGGAATGCACTGAATGCAACTGTAAATACTAAATGTATGCAGTAAACATTACTACTTTCAATTAAAGCTGCAGTCCGTAACTTTTTTGGGTTAAAAAATATCCTAAATCAATTTTTTCTATTTCTAATTCCTACTTTGGTCATACTTCAAGTCAACTGACAGCAAACATTAGATTCATCCGCGCTGACGAGCCGTGGCGATGCACAATGCACGTAACAATAATAATTCCGCATAAAACTGCAATTGCAAGTTTCAAACAGAGATGGCGACAAAGAGGCAAATCTTACGGACAGCAGATTTAAATTAAAATACACAAAAATATTTACGATTTATTTTATGCATTTATTATGTATTTAAATTGCATATAAAATTCACATCCATTTAGACTGCACGGTTTTAACGTAAAGAAATAAACTTAATGTGAAGCATGTTTGTCAGTAATTCATAATGAAATGGGTCAGATGTGTTCTAAAAACACCCACACATTCTCCTCAAAACGCGCTGAGGAGCCGTGCCGATGCACAATCCACGTAAAGATAATAATTCCGCAAACAACTGCAATTGCAGGTTTTGAACAGAGAGGGCGACAAAGAGGCAAAACTTACGAACTGCAGCTTTAACCAAATCAGCTAGTTCTTACAACTTTAGAAAGACAACTTTAGAAAGAACTCCAGTTTTTGAATGTGAATTGAATGCTTTTGTCTCTAACATTTAAACCGTTTTACCCTTCACAGTCAGAAAGTGAGTCTGAAAGAGCGTGTGTTCTCCAGCCCGAGAAACACTGCAACCAAAGGGAAGAACTCTCCTCAGGGCCAGCAGCCCCTCCGACGCTCTCCCAGCGCAAACAGCATCGAGGACAGTCCGTCCAAAGTACCCAAGAGCCTCAGCTTCGGCGACCGCAGTCGGGCCAGACAAGCCTTCCGCTTTAAAGGGGCCGCGTCCCGCCAGAACTCAGAAGGTGAGGGAAACCAACCTGGTCCTGTGTGCTTATGCAGTGTTGCCTTCTGTATTTGTACGCTTTGGTCGTGATTTGGTTGTTGTAGGTGTTAATCGGTGAAGAAGAAATCATGTAAGGGTCCATCCACATTCATTTGACACTCATCACAGTTATTAATAGCTGTAGACTCAAACAGCACAAGTCACAGTTGTGAAGCACAACATCACTGTAGTTTGTGTACTTGAAGTTGCTTTGGATAAAATATCAGACAATGAAAAACTAGTCGGTACGGAAATTTACCAGCATTTCCCCCTAGTATTTGGAGCAGATTCTTACACACCTCTGATTGGCCATTGTGTTCACAAGCTCATTAGATATGTCTGTGATTGGCTCCGTCTATCAGCAGATATTTTAGGGATATATTACATGTGTATCTGTGTAAGCACTTGGTGAAAAGATGTCTATTTACAACAGGTTTTTGAAGCGTAGCCAATCACAGACATATATGTTGAGCGCATGAACACAATCGCCAATCAGAGGTGGTCTTGTGTTTGAGATCGTTTTAAACTGGTTAGCCATCAAAGACTTTAGATATACAGAGATGCTGCACACACAGTACTTATGAATGGGAGAAAATATGCAATGCACAATATGGCGGAATTGGTCCCGCCTTCTAAATAAAAGAACCAATCAGCAATTGGTAAAGTCATCGCATCACTGCAGCTGCTTTTAGAAGCTCCGGTTGCCATGAAATGGCTTTTTTAATGCTATTTGAGCATAAGAAATAAAATGTATATCATGTCAGATTTTGTTGCTGATTTGAAATATGTAATTTAACTCTTTCCCCACCTTTGACAGAGTTTTACGGATTTCTGTGCTTTCACTGTTATACGGTAGGGGGCGCTGTTACGCATCTTCTGAACGAGTACTGAATCTCCGGATCAAAACACAGGCAAAAAGGAGCAGAAACAAGCAATAAAAGCATTGATTATGCGCGTTGTAGTCTTTGAAATAAATGTGATTTTCTCAGCTTTTTGTTTAAAATGTTGCTTTTTGTATGAAACTTACCTATTTTTAAGTGTTGATAAAAAAAAGGCAACTTTTTTAAAAAACGCTGGCAGGGAAAGAGTTAAATGTGAGTGTAACAAGCAGATTCCCCCATTCAAGTAGATTGGACTTGGTCTCGGATCCCCAAAATACAAAGCATAAGTTGCATTGAGATTTTTAGAAGAATCCTCAGCTTGATTATCTACAGGTGAGAAGGTGTGAAGACAGAAACCAGATTAATTTAATACAATCTCCTAGTTCCACACATCAGGATTCTTATTCTGTCTTTCTGTTGTGCCATTGCATGTGATTTTTGTATCAGTGTCTGTGTTATTTGTGCATATCAAGTTCATATTAATATAATCGAGTCGAGTGTTGCATTTGCTGCCAATGTTTTTGTGGAGAATCTGTGAAACGAATATTCTTGAGCTAATTATTTTATTAGCTAATATGTGTGATAATTTATTTTAATATTTAAGATTAATAGTTTTATGATTGGTATGAATACAGTATATGATTTCATGGCATAAATTATGGCATAAATATATATTATTTTACATACCAATCATAACATTTGGCTTGAATTTTGAGACTGTGTTTGTTGGAATATTTAAATATAATTTATGAAAAAATCTGTGCTTTGGTTACACTTTCCACAAAGTGCAAATTCAAATGCTTTTCCGAAACCTTGATATAACCTTGATAACCTGATAAAAATATGCAACAGAATCACATGGACAGCAGCAGCTTGTGGAAAGGACGACCTTTGTAATCCATGTGTGCGTTTATGATTTTCCCCTCGTTTTTTCTGATGAATGTGGATCCTGATGCTGTCCTTTCCGTTTCTATGTTGGATGCTGATGCTAAAGTGCTCATTGAGATGCAAGAGGAAGATTTGAGACACAGGAACTCTCCAGGTCAGGCAATCCAGATGGGTCGAGCTCCCATATTCAATCAAACTAACCAGCTTCAGTCACAGCACAACTACCACTCTGCAAATATGCTTTGAGTTTGGTTTTGGTTACACATTTTAATATTAATAGCTTTTTAAGTATCACACACAATCATGCTGTTGTTCTGAATATTAACTTGCATATTTTACTAGTCCATTTTAGTTCCTTATGTGCTTTAATTGGGTTTCATTCAAAGTAAAGCTCAAACCTCTCTTGACTAAAGCTCTCACTTTGTTATATATATATTTTTACCCATTTAAAGCTACAGTATAAAAAATTTTTCATTCTTATTGGACTGCATATCTCTCTCAGTACCGCTGGGATGAATTTAAAGAGACTCAAATAAGAACTTCAGATACTCTATACGGCATCCACATCATGAAAAATATTGTTTTTGAAACTCTATCCATTAGCTGTGAGGGTAAAGAGACATTAAATGGATAATTCACCAGTTGATTCACTCAGTTGATGTTTCTCATTGTTGATGGTTCCCATTGACTTTCAAAGTATTTTTTCCATCAACTATTTGGTTACCCATATTCTTCAAAATATCTTCTTTTGTGTTCAACAGAAGAAAGAAAGGTTTGGAAAAACTTGAGGGTGAATAAATGATGAGAGAATTTTCATTTTTGGGTAAACTATCCCTTTAATGTTCCTGCATTTAAGGATTCAGCTGACATTTGGACAAAATGGTCAACCAAAATTCAATCTGATCTTCATGAAGTTTAGACATATGTGCATACATGTCTTTAAGAGGCTGTGTACCAAATTCAGTGTAACTCAGCCACTAGGTGGTGCTGTAATATGCAAATGTATATAACTCACCCATATGTGGCCATATGTGGTCACATTACATTTTCGTTTGGGCCTGTATCATGTAAACGCAGTGTGCAAACTTAACAAATTTTGGTGCACAAAGACGCCATGACAATCTGAGGACATGCACCAAATTGTATGTAAATACTCCTAGAGGAAGAAGTATTTAAGGAGCTTCATATCTCTTTACAACTCGTTTAATAGAGAAAAATGATTAAAATGTGATTTGTTTGGATCCACGTCATTGTCACTTGTGCACAGCGGTCTGAGGATATGCCAGTCTGTAAAATCTTACCTGCTTTAAATGCTGGACTGTCCATTTTACTTTCTGTTTGATTTTGAGCGATTTTCCAAAAGTATAAGTTGAAAATCTGATGTTTTTCTGTTGAAATGTTTGCATTTTTGTATATGAAAAAGGTGGCACTAATGGTCAATGTCCAGTTATCAATCTAATCCTGATATTGAATATATACAAGATTATTGGGTTCTGGCAACAAATTTGCCATTTTAGCAGTAACAGAGTTAAAGCTATAATTAAAATTGAAGGTAGGTTACATTGAAATCCAATCAAAGCACATTAGTAACACTATATTTTCTCATATTAGTTGTTTTTAGAAACTTATAGCAATTGCAACTAGTCATGCTGTACTAGTAATGATGCTTTAAAGGTCATTAAATATCTATAAACTGATATCAGATTGTTAGCATATATTTTAATGTATAGTTGAAAGAGAAGCAATATTTAGAATAGCATTCATGCTCAAACAGTAGGAGAAAACCTTGTTCTGATTCAGAATGCACCTTCACTTGAATGTCATTTCATTGTATTTTAACTTTGAGTACTTGAACATTTCACATCATGCAAGAAAGAGTGTGTGTCATTTCTCTGACGGTGAACAATTGATTTGAAGCATCGAGGCTTTGGATAATTGCACAACAATAATAACTGGTTCACCTTCAGAGAACTTACTAGTTTCAGAAAATTCAGAATGCATTTTATTCTTCATTACTGTGAGCATTGTTCCTTGGTTTCTAGGTTTAAAGCAGGTCTGTTTTGTCGTTGTTTTTATAACCAGCCTTTATTACCATCTCTCCTATCGCAGCAATTGAAGGGTTAATCAGTAAGAGATTATCAATCGGCTGGTCGCCACTAGAGCCCGTTTTACCAACCCTAGAACTAGTGCTAGCTGATGGCTGCAAACTGTGCTCCTTTACCTGCATGTGAGGAAAAGTTAGTCCTGAGGAGGAAACGTGAATGCAATGAAACACCACAGAGCTGTGGAACAACTCGTCAACATCATTAACCCATTTCAGACCATCATTATTCACTCCAGGGTTTGGAGCTGTACAGTTGTTTTAAGGCTCTGTGGTTTATTTGGCATAATAAGCACAGGTAGATTATTTTTACCCACCAGATGGTCTGTGCTGACAAATGGGAACGCAGGAGAAAGACACTGTGGCCCAAAGTGACAGATGCAATCAGCGATTTGCATGGATATAAGACACTTGGATAATTTAAGCGATAATGACTCTAGATTAGTTGTTCTCAACTGGTGCGTCATGACCCGAAAATGTAAATATTACATTTAATTCTGGTCACAGGTTTGGAATTGTGTTGGGTTGCACTATGAAACCAGTTGAGAACCGCTGCTGTAGAAAACTCAAGGTTAAGTTACATTCAAGTTTAATTGATCACTTGAAATAGTCATTAAAACTGATGAAACTGTGTCTTTGTGGCCATTAACAGTGCTTTATTAATTCACTCATAGTCAGACAGTTTGTTAAATGTCTTTTGACTGGCCTGCTTTGCAAAATGGATTCTCACTGAATCCAAAAGTCAGTTTGCTGAAAAAAATATTACTTATATGTCATAGTGTTCTGCTGTTTGCTTATACAGGCACCTCAACAACGTGTTTGGACTATAAGTCATGCTTAAACATGTATTAATGTCACTGCATTCGATACAAAATATAACAGTAATTTTTGCTCACTGATGTTGGAGCTATAGTTCATCACATTAGCAAGTTTCACTAACGTTTACCTATTTCTATGCAAAGTTTGTATTAATTAAGATTTTTTAAATGTTTTTGAAAGAGTCTCTTCTGCTCACCAAGGCTGCATTTATGCGATCAAAAATACAGTAAAAATTGTGAAATATTATTGCAAATTTAATCAGCTGTTTTCTATGTGAATATATTGTAAAGTGTAATTTATTCCTGTGATCAAAGCTGGATTTTCAGCATCATCACTCCAGTCTTCAGTGTCACATGATCCTTCAGAAATCATTCTAATATGATGATTTAGTGTTCAGTTGTTATCAGTTCTTATTGTTGCACAGTTATTAATAATGGTTCTTATTATTATTAAGGTTTTTGAATATTTTTGTGGAAACTGCTACATTTTTCTGGATTCTTTGATGAATATAAAGTTCAAAAGAACAGCGTTTATTTGAAATAGAATCTTTTGTAACATTATAAATGCCTTTACTGTCACTTTTGATCAATTTACACAAACTTTTATATGGCGTTTCCACAAAAATATGAACTGTTTTCAACATTGATAATAATCATAAATGTTTCATCATATTAGAATGATTTCTAAAGGATCATGTGACACTGAAGACTGGAGTAATGATGCTGAAAATTCAGCTTTGATCACAGGAATAAATTACACTTTACTATATATTCACATAGAGAACAGCTGATTGACATTGTAATAATATTTCACAATTTTTACTGTATTTTCGATCAAATAAATGCAGCTTTGGTGAGCAGAAGAGACACTTTCAAAAACATAAAAAAAAAATCTTCCAGTGTAAAACCAACTTCTGTTCTGTTTTTAAAAATAAATAGCACATGATTTGATTTTTTATTATCTTTATTATCAGTTTAACTTTGTCTGAAGTGTCCAAATGTGTTTTGGGGTCACTGTATGGCTTTGTTGTATTTTGGGCCACGGTTGTCTCAGATTCCCGTCTCCTGGAAAAGCAGTTATAAAAATGTCTTTGCACTGACCTATCTGCTGTCGGACTGAGCTAGATAACCGAGGCTGAGTTGAGTTGAATGGAGGGTTAGGGGGTTTGTGCACTAACTCTAGAGTCCTCCTGTCCGTGTTGTGTTTTTTAGAAGCCAGCCTTCCCGGAGAAGACATTGTTGATGACAATAAGAGCTGCCATTGTGAGTTTGTCGCTCAGGATTTAACGCCGGGACTAAAAGTTACCATCAGGGCCGTGTGGTAAGCAAAGATGAGACAGGCAGCATCACTCAGAAGGGACTTTAATGCTCCATCAGACGTGTAATATTATTGATAATACTAGAGCAGTCTGCATCACATAATATTACCTCATTAACTCAGTCTTTCCTGAATGTAAGTTACAAAACTTGTTACATTCAGACTTTTGAATCCTTCGTTACATTCACACTTTCATTGCTCAGATCATACCAGCGACTCTTATGCATGAGATATTTTGAATATTGAAGGTTAGTATCAAACGGCAAACATTTATACTAAATCTCATGAAAACCAGATGTACAGGTCATATTTTACTGCAAAATGAATAGTAAAAATCCTATGGTCCAAAATTAAAACCATAAAATATATATATTTTTTAAATAAAATCAAATATAAAAAAAAACCTTATTTCTCATTTTTATTTACTTTAACTTCAACTAAAATAAATTCAACTGAAATAAAAATTCAACAATTTACATATTTAAAAAAAAAAATAAAAATGACAAAACACAAAATTGTTGAAACTTAAATTAAAATAAAAACAGGAAATATATAAAAAATAAACACTAATTCAAAATATTAACAAAAACTGAAATTTGAACTAAACTATTTGAACTAAAAAAAACTCAAACTGAAATTATTTTAAAAAATTAATTAAAAAAACTATATATATATATATATATATATATATATATATATAAACGGCAAAACACAACAAAATTAAATGAAAACAGACAATATAAAAATGAAAACTAATTCAAAATCATAGCAAAAACTATAATACTGAAAACCAAGGCAACATTGTTGAACCAAAACAATAAAATAAATAAAAAATAAAAACATATATATAGACATTTAAAAAACTAATAAAAATAACAAAACACATAACAAAATTGTTAAAACTTTAATGAAAATGAAAACTAATTAAAAATCTTAACAAAAACTATAATATTGAAAACCAAATCAACATTTTAAATTTTTATTTATTTTAACTAGATGAACTAAAATAACTAACACTGAAATAAAAATGAATAAAAACTATATAGACATATTTTAAAAAAGAAATTAAAATGACAAAACACACAAGAAAATTAAAACATTACCTAAAGATTTTAATGAAAACCAGAAATATAAAAATTAAAACTAATTCAAAATATTAATAAAAACTATAATATTGGAAATCAAGTCAACATTTCTCATTTTTATTTGAACTAAAATAACTAAAACTTAAAAAAATAATAAAAAAAATGGCAAAACACAAAATTATTAAAACTAAAATTCAAACAAAAACAGAAAATATAAAAATGAAAATTATTCAAAATAGCACTGGGTCCTAGAAATAGGAAAGCAAAATACATTCTTCATTCTTTCTTTTTATTTTTGGGGTGAAATATGACCCTGGACAGGCTCTCAGAGATTCACTCATGCATGTGTGTGTGTGAAGGTCTTTAACGGTGATAATGTGTGTGAATTCTCTGTCCCGCAGCATCATGAGGTTCATGGTGTCCAAGCGCAAGTTTAAAGAGAGTCTGCGGCCGTATGACGTGATGGATGTCATCGAGCAGTACTCGGCCGGACATCTCGACATGTTGGCGCGGATTAAAAATCTGCAGTCCAGGCAAGAGCAGATACACCTCAAATCTGCTGTTCTTTCCCTCTTCACACTCGACTCATACTACACTAGTGTGTGTGTTCTTGTGTTTGCATGGCTCAGTTTCCTACACGTCTCTCACTGTTCTCATACCTGTCAGAATATATACATGTACAACACCCAAACACTAGATTAACACATTTTCATTTAATGAGATATAATATCATGATATTTTAGCAGTTATATGTGGGTCAGTAATGATGTGGCACTCATTTTATAATATGGAAATCCATTAATTTATTAAAAAAAAATATTGAAAATGCAGCTCGTACTTTGAAAGAATCTGGTGTAGGATCTCACAGAAATTGCTAGTAAATTTCACAAATAATTACAAAGAACAAGAAACACATTGAATTAAATATGAATTTTTGAAGTATTTTCTTTTTTATATTGTTTATTTTGTCTTTCAATTCAAACACATTTAATACATTTATACAAATGAACATTTCCTTTAAAGACATCATATATTTTACCAATAGTTATTCCTTATTTTTCCTTCTACTTTCTCTTCCTTTCACTTTTTTTTTTCTTCCTTTTTTGGTAATACCCACCACCAACACAAAAAAAAAAAAAAAATAATAATAATTAGAACAATAACCAATAACTAGATAAAAAAGTTCATTGAGACAAACTTTAAGTTGGCTTGAAAAAGAAAGTTTGAAGTTGTTCTAAAACATTTCAATTTGAAAGTTTTATTTTAATAGTATAGATAGATAAGGTGGTTGCTAGGGTGCCGATATGTGGTTGCTAGGGTACTCTGAGCGGTTGCAAGGGTTTTATGTGGTTGCTAAGATACATGGGGTGATTGCTAAGGTATCCTGGGTGGTTGCTAGGGTGTTGCTATGCGGTTACTAGGGTACTTGGGTGGTTGCTAAACTACACTGGGTGGTTGTTAGGGTGTTGCTATGCAGTTGCTAGGATTCTCAGGGTAGATGCTAAGGTGTTGATATGCAGTTGCTAAGGTACTCGGGGTAGTTGCTAAGGTGTTGCTATGCGGTTGCTAAGGTACACTGTGGTTGCTAAGGTTCTCAGGTGGTTTCTAAGGTGTTGCTATGCAGTTGCTAAGGTACTCGGGGTAGTTGCTAAGGTGTTGCTATGTGGTTGCTAGGGTACTCTGAGTGGTTGCTAAGGTATCGCTATGTGGTTGCTGGGTACTCGGGTGGTTGCTATGTGGTTGCTAAACTACTCTGGATGGTTGTTAGGGTGTTGCTATGCAGTTGCTAGGATTCTCAGGGTAGTTGCTAAGGTGTTGCTATGTGGTTGCTAAGGTACTCTGTGGTTGCTAGGGTGTTGCTATGCAGTTGCTAAGGTATTCTGGGTGGTTGCTAGGGTGTTACTATGTGGTTGCTAGGGTACTCGGGTGGTTGCTGAGGTGTTCCAATGCAGTTGCTAGGGTACTCGGGGTGGTTGCTGAGGTGTTGCTATGCAATTACGAGGATACTCTGAGTGGTTTCTAGTCTTGGCTCATCTAAGAGAATAGCATTTCAGTTTGGTATTTTCAAGCCAACTTAAATACATAAACACTTGCAAATAAAAAATAGGGGGGAAAAGAGAAAAAAAATACAAAAAATTAAACATTCACATATTTATATCAAACTTTTATAATGACACCAAATTCCTAATAAGTAATTCAAAAGTATTTTCTAGTAAATATTTTGTTTTATTTATTTGTGATTTTCCAATCATTAAAATGTGATATTCACGATTCAGAAATTCATGATATTTGTAAAAATACTTTTTACTTATACTCAAGATGTAATGAACATATTTTATTAGAGAACACATATAAATGTGTAAAATTTTGTTATTTTTTGACATATTTTATTATTTATTAATTTATCTTACTTATTTTTATAGTCATTAAATAAAAGTGTTTTTCAAAGCCATATGAAATCAACATCATCACCGACCCATGAAACCTTAAAACACAACACTTCTCAGTGCACATAAATTGCTGTCTACCTATTCAGGTACTTCAGTCACATTCATCTTATTTTAGAGAAATCCTTCTGTATGTATGAATGAGGTTATGATTTCACACATGTAAATATATTCCTGCTTTTATATTTTTAAAACACTAAAGGCATACTTTCACCACATGTTGATCGCTGATATCAATGCACCGATCAGGGAGCTTTTTATTGTACTAAACTTGATAAAGTATGTCTGGAATATATTTTCTGGGAATCTCTGGGCTTGTTGTTGTTGGTTGTGTTTCTCCCCATCTCGGTCCAGACGTTCGCGCCGTATCACGTCATTCTGCATTGTGCTCTCCTCTACTCTATTTGCTTTGCCAGGTTAGATATGATATTGGGTCCTCCGGGTCCCAGCACCCCTCGCCCAAAGAAGCGTTCAACCAAAGGAACCAAAGAGTCGCCCCAGTTGTCTTCTAGGTTAGGACGCCCCAGACTGCATCTCCCGGGCCTGCGTTAGATCTCTGTCCAGAGACAAATTAAGAAACCTGCTTCTGTTTCAGACTACATGGCTAGTAGAAACTGACCACAAACTCCACTCTTAGAGAAAAAGGCTCTATTTAAAACCCTAGGGTTCATGACTCAATGCCAAAAAGGTTCTAAATAAGGAAAGGATTGCGTAATACTTTGATGTTTAACGGATAATTTTTTTTTCTAGTGATAAAATAGTGGCCAAAAGTGATATTTGTTTTTTTAATGACCCCTACATGTTTGTTTAAACCATCAAATTTGAGGAAAATAATTTATATATTTATTAAAAGTATAAGGGAAGAACAAAACACAACTTGGTTAAAGGGACTGTATGTAGAATTTAGAAAACCTTGTTATTAGTGACACCGGTGGCCGTTATGTGAACTGCAGCAGCAACTTATTGCTCATGCACATGTAACACACAAGAGACTGAACGTCATTCAACGCTCCAATATATTCACAGCAAAGGTCTTTTTCGATCTTTGCTTAGAAGAAAAAATGTTGGAAATATCTTTGCAGCGAACATCCAGATATGTAGGCTTCTTTCCACCACAAAATAAAATAATTTAAAATGAATTGCGACATTTTATAAAGTCGGAATTGCGAGTTATAAAGTCGGAATTGTGAGATAAAGTCAGAATTATGAGTTATAAAGACGGAATTGCGAGTTATAAAGTTTGAATTGCGAGATATAAAGTCAGAATTGCGAGTGGGAATTGCGAGTTATAAAGTTGGAATTGCGAGATATAAAGTTGGAATTGCGAGATATAAAGTTGGAATTGCGAGCTAAAAAGACAGAGTGGTGAGACAAAGTCAGAATTATGAGTTATAAAGTTGGAATTGCGAGTAATAAAGGCGGAATTGCGAGATATAAAGTCGGAATTGCGAATTATAAAGTGGGAATTATGAGTTATAAAGTCAGAATTGCGAGTTATAAAGTCGGAATTGCGAGATATAAAGTCGGAATTGTGAGTTATAAAGTCAGAATTGTGAGATATAAAGTCAGAATTGTGAGATATAAAGTCAGAATTGCATCTTATAAAGTCAGAATTATGAGTTATAAAGTCAGAATTGCGAGATATAAAGTCGGAATTGTGAGTTATAAAGTCAGAATTGTGAGATATAAAGTCAGAATTGCATCTTATAAAGTCAGAATTATGAGTTATAAAGTCAGAATTGCGAGATATAAAGTCGGAATTGTGAGTTATAAAGTCAGAATTATGAGTTATAAAGTCAGAATTGCGAGATATAAAGTCGGAATTGTGAGTTATAAAGTCAGAATTATGAGTTATAAAGTCAGAATTATGAGTTATAAAGTCAGAATTGTGAGACAAAGTCAGAATTATGAGTTATAAAGTCGGAATTGCAAGATATAAAGTCAGAATTACGAGTTATAAAGTGGGAATTGTGAGTTATAAAGTCGGAATTGCGAGTTATAAAGTCGTAATTGCGAGTTATAAAGTCGGAATTGCGAGATATAAAGTCAGAATTGTGAGTTATAAAGTCAGAATTATGAGTTATAAAGTCGGAATTGCGAGTTATAAAGTCGGTATTGCAAGTAATAAAGTTGGAATTGCGAGATATAAAGTCGCAATTACCTTTTTTTATTTTTTTATTTAGTGGCGGAAACAAGCTTCCATATCCAGATGCCGTCCACACTGCTGAGAGCAATGATTCAATAAATATGTAAATATGTCTTGCGCGCTTTTTTCTCAATAACAAAATAAAAATAAACAAAAATAGCAACTGGCATCAACAGCTACAGATTTCATTTTACTATGCAAAATAAAAATGCATAGAAAAACAAAAAGCTCACAGGAAAAAGCATACATTGACTTCAACATAATCAATTGTTTTAGCATTTGTTCATAATTTCTTTGTTTGACAGCCCGGCCAAAAATTATGTCGTTCAATTTGGCATGTTTCATTGTGTTATTACCACAAATAAAACAATCGACTCCAAGCACAACTATGCAATATGATTACAAAAGTTTTAAAAACATTTGAATAAAGGGTAAAAATGCCAATGTTCCTAGGCCGAACATCACTTTTGGCCACAACAGTATGACCCGCTTAATTCATAATATTTAATAAAAAATAAAATTGAATTAAAACTAAATTTATTAACTAAAACTAATTCCACAAAATGACCCCATGATGAAGCGCCTGACGGAACCTTTAAGGTTGTAAATAGAAGCTTTTCCTCTAAGAGTGTCTGCCTGAACAATCTAGTCTATTTGAGATTAAACAGCCTAAATGCTGCAGGCAGCTTCTGATAATCAACTCTTAATTGACTTCATGACCTTTGTTTGTCGCGAGTGAACTAATCCCAAGAGACGCTTAGTTGAGAGAAAAGCAGGGGACCCAAATACCACATTTCGGTGAGTTACTAGTCATGTAGCTGAACTAAAACTGGTTAAGCTAGTTTGCCTGCACCGCTGCTTGGAAATGAAGAGTTACAGCAGCAAGAAGCAGCAAATGGAGATGCACACGTCCAAATGGTTCTTTTATTTCATTTAGCATCGCTGTTTTGGCTTATGCATGTCGGCATGGCGTTATTTCAGGCATGCCACATGATGCACTATTTTTTGCTCTTTCACAAGTGCAATTTTCTTCATGCGGAATCAGCAGGGCATGCTTGATTCCCAGCGTTCTGCTGAGCACATGCAGTGGTTTTTTAAACGACTATTTGGAACAAATTGGATAGTTGAACCATCTGATGCTTTGATGAAAACCGTATATATCGTCTCAGATCAGACGCACCCCTGCTAGTGTAGTACATCATCTGAAACTTTGGATAATGTGTCAAATTGATGATTACATTTGCATTTTACTGTAATATGCAACTAGGCGATGTGATTTCACATTGACACATTGTTCAAAAATGGCAAATATCAACAGAAAACGTCCGTCTGGAGGGCCTGACTCTTTCTGTCCAATCATCTCTGTCTATGTGTGTAGACACACCCCCTCATTATCATATCCCTCCCTCTGCATGCATTTATTTACATCCCACAATGCTTTATGCTTTAAGATAGAATATATGGTTTATTGTTTCTTTGAAATGAATGTTGTTGAAAACCTTTGGATAACTAACAATGTGATTAATGATCATGTAATGGAAATAGATGTTCGTTTGATGCATTTTGTAACAAATAAATCAATAAATCAAATTATTTAAATGTACTTAAACATTGGTGAATATCAAAAAAGGAATTCTGTTGTGTGTTTGTCCATGTATAATGAATCACTGGTTCACATATTTTCCCCTAAAACAGATCTTTGCAAGAAAAATTATCAAGTTTTTATTCTAGAGGTTTTCTCTCTTTAATTGACTGTTAGAGTGGATCAGATTGTTGGTCGGGGCGCTCCGATAACAGACAAGGATCGTCCTAAAGGAACCACAGATGGAGAACTGCCAGAGGATCCCAGCATGATGGGACGACTTGGGAAAGTGGAGAAACAGGTCAATCAATGTGAAATACACTGATCTCTGTCTGTCTGTTCAAACTAATCAGGGTTTCTAGTGAACCTATTAAGTGCGTTGCTCTGAAACTCTATTGCAATTGTTAAATTTTCCAAGGATCAGCATTCTCCCCTAAAAGTGATCAGGCAGACCAAACCGTAAGTCAAAGAGACTTGAAACTTTGAGGGCTGGTATTACTCACACCGTCTACAACGTCACCAAGGCTCACCCCGATCGGCCTGACGGGGGCGCTACAGCGGTCAAAAGTACAAAAATCCTTGGCTCAAGACAAGATGCATACCTTGGATTCGATCGTCGTTCGAAAATTTTGGATTTTTTGAAAAACCTACTTTTGCAAACTAGTCCTAGGTTTTTGACCCGATCGGAACCACACCAGTGCAGCAAGATTCTCCGGAATATGATTGTCAATATTTATCCAAAAAAAGTTTAAATTTCCATTCTCGGTCTCTAAGGGCCGCCAAAACGTCTCTAAAAGTGGGTAGAGCAACTTTTACTAAAATGGCTATAACTGGTGAACAGAATGAGATATTTTCACCAAACTTGGCACACCTATGTAAGAGCTCATTCTGTGGTCGCATGAAAAAGGAAGAGGCAACTGGCCACTTGGTGGCGCCATAACAGGAAAAAAAAACTTATAAAATGGCTATAACTGCGTCACAATTAGTCTGATTTACTGGAAAATAGGCATGCAGTGTCTTTGTCCGAGGTGCCATGACTGTCTATGAGGACACTGACGTATCTCAAAAAACATGTCTGTCATCGGCCAATGAATTTTGAGCAGCTATCCGACAAGGTTAACAGAGGTCGATCGGAAACTAAACTCGCTGGGCTTGTTTGACTCACGTCCCTAGAGGCCTGTGAAAAATTCAAAAGAAATCAGCCACTGGGGGGCGCCTTCATGTTTTTCATGTGCAAAAAGGATTGTGCAATTTTTAGCACACGCCCACAACATTCATACCACATGGTAGAACTCCTCATTCTGAGCAACTTTGTCTCTAGGACCGCTGCTGTCTATCAAATCATTCGTTAAATATTGGAGATTATTTAAAAAAAACAACTTTGGCGAACTAGTCCTAGGTTTTTGACTCAACCTTGATAACTGTTAAAAAGCTTTATAAACCATAATTTTCCTATGGTTATTGCCTGCATTGGCTCTAATTGTCTTTTCCATCTATGATTAAGATGGTTACAGGCGTGCTAATTGAAACATTATCCTTTTTACCCATGTGCCTAAAGGCCTTAAAACGCTTGATCCCCAATAATTGCTGCTCGCAGCTATATTTAGTCTTTTTTTCTTCTTTCTTCATCAAAAAAATATATTGGTAATGAGAATTATACTAGTACATTTTACGTCAAATGTACGCAAGCAAATATCTGTTTTTCCTTTTATAATTAATCTCGATTTGACAGCACAGACATGAATAATAATGAGATAATGAGATCTTCCTCTTTTGCAGGTGATGTCAATGGAGAGAAAACTGGATTTCCTGGTGAACATCTACATCCAGCGCATGGGCATCCCGCAGTCTGAGACGGATGCCTACTTTGCCTCTAAGGAGCCCGACCCGGCACCTCCGTACCACAGTCCAGTGGAGCACATGGAGAAGAGCGGCTCCATCACCAAAATCATCCGCTCCAACAGCTCAGCTGGCCAGAAGAACTTTGACCCACCACCCTCGACCTGCGTCAATCACCACTGCCCGCCCTCCACGTCCTGGCACCCTCAAACCCTCCCCGATCCCGGCCAGGGCACATCTCCGATGGGTGACCCCTCGCTAGTGCGCATCCCTCCGCCTCCGGCCCACGAGCGCTCATCCGGCGGGCACAACGGAGGCTCTCGCGGAGCGGGACAGCATCATTCTCGCGGGAACGTGGGCGAAGAAGGACGCCCGTTGGCTCTTTCCCAGCAGCAGGCCGGAGCCGAAAGCGACACCTCCATATCCATCCCTTCGGTGGACCATGAGGAACTCGAACGCTCCTTCAGCGGCTTCAGCATTTCACAGTCCAAAGAAAACCTGGACTTTCTAAACAACGCCTACTTCAGCGGTGTGTCGCGCTGCACCAAAGTGAGGCCGTACATCGCGGAGGGTGAGTCGGACACAGACTCTGACCTGTGCGCCCCGTCGCCCCATTCTGCCACTGGCGATGGTGCCTACGGAGACAGAGGCTGGTCCGGACCCAAGTAAAACTACGAGGGACATTGCAAAGTGGGATTCAACCAGCTTCTGGAGCGAAATGCACGCGAGACGACGTGTTTAAAAGAGCAGTAATTCTCTCACAAGCACAGCTCCACGAGCGGAAGAATGGTGGAGTCGGCAACCGTTGGAGTTGTATCGCGCTGAAAACGAACTCAGAAGTGCCAGCAATGACTTCTGGGAGCCAAGCACTTGCGTATCCATCAGGTTGGATGGATGAGAGACTGCAACAGTCTTTATCATTTCATATATGGTGCATTTTCATCTTTTAGATCATAATGGACTTGCACATTGTCAGTGTTTCTGGTTAAAGGGATCGTTCACCCAAAAAAAAATGCAAACATTCTGTCATCATTTACTCACTCTTGTGTCCTTTGGCTGATGCTTTTATCCAAAGCAACTTGCATTGCATTTAAGGTGTACACTGTATAAGTTCATATGGGAATCAAACCCATGACCAAGTGCAATGCTGTGCTATTTGAGCTACAAGAATTATTTGTTCATTAAAGAGGACCTATAATGCTCCTTTCACAAGATGTAATATAAGAATGTGTCTGTATAGTTTCAGCTCAAAATTCCCCACAGATCATTTATTATAGCTTGTCAAATTTGCCCCTATTTTGGGTGTGAGCAAAAACACGCCGTTTTTGTGTGTGTCCCTTTAAATGCAAATGAGCTGCTGCTCCAGAAAAGGGCGGAGCTTTAACAGCTCAACAACAACAAAGCTGGAGAATCTCACGCAGCCAAAATGAGGAAAGTGTTCAGCCTTACATTGTTCAAACCGACACTGATGGAGAGACTCAGGAAGAAGTTACAACTTTTAGACGTTTCTGAATGGTTAGTGGATAAATTGATGTAGTTGCTGTGGAGTTGATTCAACTCATCCACTAGCATGTGCCGTCATATTAATCACTGCTGATAAACAACACGGGGGCGAGTAAATAATGAGAGAATTTAAATTTTGGCTGAACGATCCCATTGAAAAGTGTCGTCCATTTTGGCTTGTGAATGTACTTCACGACAGCTTGTGAATTTTAAAACGTCTTTAAACCAGGTCACTTAATGCCGATCACAATATTCCCTAAATTAATACCATGGTTAGGAAATTCACTTCAAGTACATATGAAATATAGAATATCACTTTCTCTCAAGTTTACAATTTTTTTAATACACCCTGGATTAATAATTTGCATGTTGATAAATTAGGAATATTTAGAAAGAATGTATATTCAAAAGTTAATTTCGTACAGCTTCTTCAAATGGTAAAAAAAGAAGCCTATTTTCTGCTAATATTTTTTCTTTTCCTAAAGATACTAAACCTTCCAAAGCAATTTCTAAAAACACTGTATATAAACTATTTCTGTAACAACAAAAGTAACGTAATGTGTCTGCTTCACAGCCATTCAGCATATATATATATAAATAAAAACATCTCATTTTCTAATACATGCTGTCAGAAAACATCAGGGCCAGATGTACACTCTAAAAAATGCTGGGTTAAAAACAACCCAACTTGGGTTAAAAATGGACAAACCCAGCGATTGTGTTGTTTTAATCCAGTGGTTGAGTTAAATGTTTGCCTAACCTGCTGGGTAGTTTTATTTAACTCAACTAT
Organism: Chanodichthys erythropterus; assembly: GCF_024489055.1. Classification (NCBI taxonomy): domain Eukaryota; kingdom Metazoa; phylum Chordata; class Actinopteri; order Cypriniformes; family Xenocyprididae; genus Chanodichthys; species Chanodichthys erythropterus. The sequence continues at coordinate 36,452,664 of NC_090241.1, forward strand.
TGTTTAAAAATGACTGTATTGCTTACTTAAAATCAATCCAAAATATGTTGGAAATGAACATTTTTACAAGTTTAATGAACAAGTTTAATGAATAATAATTAAACAATAAACATTTATTAAGTTGCTTATTAATAAATGTTCACCTTTTGATTATTATTGTTGCCTCTAGTAATTATGTGTCTGATTTTTAATTTCCAACCTATTTTGGGTTAATTTTTAAGCCAGACATATAGTCATTTTTAAACAATAATTGAGTTAAATAAAACTGCCCAGCGCATTGGGCAAACATTTAACCCAACCGCTGGGTTAAAACAACCCAATCGCTGGGTTTGTCCATTTTTAACCCAACTTGGGTTGTTTTTAACCCAGCATTTTTTAGCGTGTAGTTGAATGATGAAGTTAAACATGAACTAACTTGGTTTCCTCTCTTGTTAGCGAGTTGAATCTGTGTACTCACTCATGAAACAGGGAAAACTCATCTTTTGAATGCACTAATTTTACGTGAGAAATGCACCGTATTGTTTTGCCTTGTTCTGATGTAATTGATGCTCTGTTGCCTTTTATTGTTTGTTTTATTGCTCGAAACCATAATGAACAAAAATGTCTGTATGGGGAACGGACAGTCGGCCGGATATAGCATATGTTTCCCTGTAGAAGTCGCTGTACCGTCATTTACGTCAGTCTGAACATCTCCAAAGAGGATAGTTAGTTTACATCATCTCGTCTTCCATATCACCTGTGTTCTGACAGTCTTTCTCTAACACACTCTTTAATGTTGCTTGTGCTAAACATAGAGGGAAAACCGGGGCTAGCTGTCACACTTTTCACTCCAGTGAATATTTCTCATGGTGTGTTGAGACTTGAAAGCAAACTTCTCGATAGACAAAATCATGAAAAAAGCAGTTGCCCAGGAAAAATAGTTAATTTACATTTATGCATTTGGCAGATGCTTTTATCCAAACAGACTTTTGTTGCATGCAATGTTTACGTTTCATCAGTTCATGCATTCCCTGGGAATCGAACCCATGACCTTGGTGTTGCACTACTGTATCTATAGTGGGACATGATGTCACATGTTACAAAAACAGCTGACAGTGAAATATGCAATACTATCTAAACAAAAAAAATGCTAAAGAAAGCAAACATTAGTGTTTGCACTTTTGACTCAAAACCGCTTCGCTGTGTGACAACTAGCCCCGGTGTCCCTGAACTGAATGCGAAATGCTTAAAATTAAGTAAAAGCGGCAGAATTACTTCCTGGATTCACAGAATTTCACAATATATACATACATGTGAAGTCAGAATACTGTGGTAAACATGGCTGCACATCTTTTAGCCTAACAGACACATATTGAGTAAAGTCATTGATTCATTTGAGTTGGGTCATGTGACAGATCTGACAATCTCTTACAAAAACAGTACTATGTATAAGCTATCAGATGAGAAGTACCATAGTATTCGCATTTGTACTTGTTTGTAAGAGACAGTCGAGTTCTGCACATTGAATCGGTGAATCCGTAATAGTGATTTGAGTTGAATATCGTCACAGTTGCCTTGCTTGGTTTCAATTTGTTTTTCCAAAGAATATTCTGTATTTTTGCCTTTGGTATCTTTTATAACACTGTCAGGTTTGTTTCTGTTGTGTGTAAATGTTTACTTGAGGTCAGTTTGGTTCTGAAATGCTTGTGAATGTATTTCTAAATGCTGTTGTTTTGTTTTCACTGAACAGACTCACAACCTTCACATTTTGTAGATCTGCACAAACAGACAAACACAACCAGCTTTTGGGGCGCGATAAACTCAGAGAGGTTTAAGATCTGAACACACTTACATGAGATTCAATTGAATCTGGTAACGCTTTACAATAATGTTCCATTTGTTCAACATTAGTTAACTATATTAGTTAACGTGAAGTAACAACGATAAATACTTCTAAAGCATTCTTCTTAGATAAGTGAATGTTAATTTAAATATTTACCTTATTAAAATCAAAGGTTTTATCTTTTTATGAAGTAATGTTAATAACGATTAATAAATACTTTAACAAATGTATTTCTTATTTATGGTTAATGTCTTAAAGGGTTAGTTCATCCATAAAAATGAAAATAATGTCATTTATTACTGTCGTACCACACCCGTAAGATGATATTTTTGATGAAATCTGATGGCTCAGTGAGGCCTGCATAGCCAGCAATGACATTTTCTCTCTCAAGATCCATTAATGTACTAAAAACATATTTAAATCAGTTCATGTGAGTTCAGTGGTTCTACCTTAATATTATAAAGTGACGAGAATATTTTTGTGCGCCAAAAAAAAAAAAATTTTAACAAAATCTAGTGATGGCTGATTTCAAAACACTGCTTCGGAGCTTTACGAATCTTTTGAGTCGAATCAGTGATTCGAATCACCTATCAAACCGTCAAACTGCTGAAATCACGTGACTTTGGCACTCCGAACCACTGATTTGATTCGTAAAGCTCCGAAGCTTCATGAAGCAGGCCAAATATCATGTGTTGCGAAGATGAACAAAGGTCTTACGGGTGCAGAACGACATGAAGGTGAGTAATTAATGACATTATTTTCATTTTTGAGTGAACTAACCCTTTAATGCATTTACTAATGTTAACTAATGGAACCTTCCCAGCTATCAGGAACGTTTTCTCAAAGTTATAAACAAACGTTTATCAAGTAACGTTAATAGAACATTCATTCCAAGTTTCTGGTCTTTATTAATGTTCTCAAAACATTTGCACAAAAATGGAATTATTTAGTTGGATGTTAACATTTTTAAATGTTACTTGTTTCAAAAGTAACGTTCCCATAATGTTTGATGAATGATAAAATTACCAAAGGGGCTATATGTAAGAATTTGCATGTATCAATTGTTTTTTTTGTTATTTTTATTTCCAATATGTGAACAGCTTGTAACTTAAACTTAAAAAACGAGATCTTTACCGACTTCCTATGTTGTTTATGAAAGCCAGTAGACTGATTTTTATGTGAAGGACTCGGGACGTTTTTCCCGGGAAAATCAAAAGGATGTGACGGTTATGCGCGCTTCCGAGAGACCCTCTCTTCCGTTCTATGTCACATGAAACTAATGCATAAACAATGTTCAAGATAATGCTATTCTGTACTGTAAAAGTTACTGTGTGATGCATTAAAATGCATTAATTCAAACTACAGTGTAACATAGCCAGATATAGTCTCAAATATACTTATCAAAACAGTGTAATTTAATTACCTCATCTGTCGACATGATGCCGCTGAGTCGCAGCGCTCGTTCAATAAACACAGACTGTACAAAAATATAGAGGACAGAAAAGATAAGCCGCCAATGTCCCAATATGGCGCTGACATCTTGTGTTGATTCGGAATCTGAGTCTGCGCAGTAGTGAGCATGAAGCGTAGCCGCGCCCTATCAAGGCCCCGCCCACACATACTCCCGCCTAATTGTTTAGTACAGCTTACCTCAGAACAACTCAAGTAATAGAAATGTAAAAATTAAAGTTAAAACTCCAGTCTCCTCTCGAAAATCGCCTCCCCCCAGGTCTCCTTTAGGACCCAGGTGGTAATGCCTGATCAAAAGTTGTTGTTGTGATATCTTGACTAATTATAACAATTTCACTATTGTATGATGTTTATTACATTAAGTGCACAAACAACATGCTTGAAATATAAAATAAATGCCTATGCATTGCATAATAAAATGAACTGGAAACATATTGGAAGCAAAAAACACCTAATTTAATATAAGCTAAGCTAGCAGGCTAATTGGGTAGACGTTTGCTATGCTAGTACATAAGCTAACTAAAAAAATCCTATAGCTTCAGTTATATACTAGTATATGAACCATATAACGCATTTTAAACCATACAAATCATAACGTGATTTCAATACTACCCATTAAAAGCCAGTTGGGATCACTCAGGGTCCTAAAAGAGACCCGATTCCTGGGGGGACTTGATTTCTCACCACAGCGGCAAGCCAACATATCCACATCGCTATGATCGGATGCTTTCTGAACTGCTGTTTTCTCACCGCTGTCATTTTTGTTGCATTTATTTTGTTATTGAGAAAAAAGCGCTCAACACATATTTACATATTCATCTAAACGTTGCGTCGGGATGAAAAGAATGAAAAAGAATGTCGTCGTTAGTATATCGGGGCCTTGAATCACGTTGCTGCAACAAGTTGCTGCTGCAGTTCACTTAACGGCCACCGGTGTCGCTAATAACAAGAGTTTCTGAATTCTACACTACCGTTCGCATAACATTTTTATAACTTAATGAGAACGTTATGAAAATGTTCTTTGAGCACATTTGTGTTTGCTGGGTTATTGTAAAGCGTTACAATAGATGAATTTGTTTTCTGCATATGTGGTGAATTTTTAATTCAGTTAACCAGCAAGACTTACATGATCATCTGGCCATGCAAGCTAGACCAGCACTAACCAGCGCACACTTCTCTGAGTATATGAAAGTAATGCTGGCTAAGTTTTTCTTTTACTCCGAAAGTATTTCACTATGATGGACCAAACGTTTTGCTTTTTGAATCTTACACATTAGTTAATCTTCTCAGAAAGAAGGCTGTCCATGTCTGCGCATGAATCCAGCAGAAGGAAAGGCCCATGCATGTCACATTATAAGCCTTAAGTTTATTGTCTATGTGTGGTAATAAGTGTGATTCACACTGACAGAAATGATGTTTTACCGCTAACAAGCCATGGCTTTAGCTAATGTCATTTTATCATCAGCCACCATGCCTTTATGTTTACGGATCAAATCCATGATTGCTGTTTTTTCACAAACGATGAGCGCTGTTGTCTTTTATTTTTCTTCTCAAGAGAAGCAAATGCATGTTCTGAACCGCTAAAAATGCCATACTATATATAGCTTTTGATTATTATGTAGCATATCTGTCGTGTAGTCACTCAAATCCATGAGCTCATGCTCAAATGTACAATAAACTTTGTATCTCAGAATGTTCAGATGTCGTTCATGTCTTACATCATAAATGCATGTGTTTGTATTGGGATATTCACAATAAATCATTCCAAAGCAGCTTTATTTTTTAAAAGAATAGTATTTTGCACACTAATTCTGAAGTGAACATGCTTTTGTGAGTTTCACCCTATTATTGAATCACTATACACTTGTCATGAATGTAATGTAGTTGGTCTATTATATGCATCATAAATCTTGTACACTCATGCACTTGAACATCATGCAAAATGTATGCATACAGAGTGTGTGTGTGTGTGTGTGTGTGTGTGTGTGTGTGTGTGTGTGTGTAATAAAACATCACATTTATCATGACCTGTAATGTCATTATCAAAAAATGAGAGAGGGATATCATGAAGACTGTGTATCCAGATGTCCTGATGTTGCTCTGTGTGAATAGAGTCGGATACTGCCGGAAGGGTCTGGAGGTCAAGCCGCAGATGCATTGAATGGATGCTGAGTGTCTTCTTCTG